>NC_046288.1:10062932-10363853 GCF_004115265.2 Rhinolophus ferrumequinum
AAAGTCTATTTTGTGTGATGTAAGTATCACTACGCCAGCTTTTTAAAAATATTTCTATTTGCATGAAATATCTTTTTCCATCCCTTTACTTTAAGTCTGTGTGTGTCTTTCAATTTGGAGTTGCATATAGAAAGCATATGTATGGGTTTTGTTTTCTGACCCATTCAGCTACCTTTTTATCTTTGATTGGAACATTTATTTACATTTAAAGTAATTATTAATCAGTACATAGTTATTTCTACTTTATTATTCATATTTTGATTTTGTTTTTCTGTTTTAAAGAAGTCACTCTAACATTCCTAATAATACTGGTTTTGTGGTGATGAACTCCTTTAGTTTTTTTCTTGTCTGGGAAGCTCTTTATATCTCCTTCCTCTCTTAGTCTATAAACTTTGTCATTTCGATTATGATGTGTCTTATTGTGGGCCTGTTTGGGTTCATCTGGTTTGGGACTCTTTGTGCTGTCTGGACTTGTATGTTTATTTCCTTCACCGGATTTGGGAAGTTTTCCATCATTATCTCTTCAAATAGGTTCTAACACCTTGTTCTCTCTCTCTTCACCTCCTGGTACTCCTATGATGCGAATGTTGTTACGCTCAATGTTGTCCCAGAGGTCCCATAAACTATCTTCATTTTTTTTTTATTCTATTTTCTCTTGCTGTTTTGATTTGGTGCTTTCTGCTACCTTCCAAATTGTTGATTGGATTCTCTGCTTTATCTAATCTGCTGTCGAGTCCTTCTAGTGTATTCTTCATTTCAATTACTATATTCTTCATTTCTGACTGGATTTTTTTAATGGTTTGTATGTCCTTTTTGATGCTTACTATCTGTATATTAAAGTTCTCACTACATTCCTTGAGCCTCCTTACAACCAGTGTTTTGAATTGTGCATCTGTTAGAACGTTTGCCTCTATTTTGTTTAATTCTTTTTCTGTAGTTTCCTCCTGTTCTTTCATTTGGGTTTATTTATTTATTTATTTATTTATTTATTTATTTATTTATTTTTGTCTCCTCAATTTGGCTGCCTCCCTGTGATGGTTTCTATGTATTAGGTAGGTCTGCTACATCTCCCATGCTCCCTACCTAATACATAGAAACCATCACAGGTCTTATGCTGTAGGTACCTGTGGGGCCCACTGGCACAGTCTCCCTGATCACTTGAGCCAGGTTCTCCAGGAGTTTCCCATGTGTGTTTTATGTGTGCCCGCCTATTGTAATTGAGTCTTGATTCCTGTTGGCTCATCGGTGAGTGGGATTGATCCTAAGATTGACTGACTATGAGGATTGGCCACAACCATAGCACATAAGCTGCTCAGCAAAGGGGGGTCTGAACTCATGGAGAAAGATTTGACCCAGTGAGCTCTGGGGCCTATGTAGACCACCCTTTGGGTTTGCTTTTTGTGAGACTGATCAGGCAGTGCTCTGCTGTAGTCCTTCTAGTGTATTCTAGAGCCAGCCACCAGATGTGTCAGTTCTCGGGCCTCTTTGGAAGGGCTCCCATTTAGGCCAATGTCAGCTCCTGCCTGTGACCAGCTGTGATTACCAGGCAGGAGCTACAAAACATTTTGGTATTGGTCACTACCTATGCTGGACCTGAGGTTCATGGTATATGCCATGCTGCAAACTGAGGCCAGTTGCCACAAGTACCAGGTCTGGGGTAGCCCAGCAAAAGACACAGGACACCCTGAACCTTACCACTACATGACTGATGTCCATAGGCTCAGCTGCTGAAAGAAACTCTGGCAGTATGTGAGTTAGGTGAGGCAGATCTCAGGTAGTCACATGGTAAGGGTGAAAGTGTTCAGTTCATAAGATTGATGCAGATTCATGTACGGCACCAGTTCTGATTCTGGGGCCACTCAAAAATGACACAGAGTACACTAAAGCCAGTACTGCCCTCCTGGGGCTTGCAGACTCCTGAGAGTTTTCCAAAAAAGATTGCAGTGTGGGCCAATGCTAGCTGATTGCCACAGAAAGAGCCTATGATGGTGTGGGAGTTGGGTCTCAGGGAGTTTTCAGGGTGGGGCTAGTGGAGTTCACCAACAATGCAGATTCAGATTTAGCCATGTAGGGGGGAGGCCTCAACACAGAAAAGATGGTGCCTGCCTGGAGGAAAGCTCAACATAGAGACAATGGCACCTGTCCCTCTAGCTCTCGCCCTGAGGCCACACAAATCATCTCTCTCTGTATGTCTCTGATGCTGCCTAGTCCTCCATACCTCTTCTGGAGCCCAAAGTGTGTGCATGGGAATGAAAGGTCTGTGCCTGGGCCCTTAAGAGAACACCGTGGTTTCCAGAAGACTTTCTTCTTACCCAGACAGAGAGAACCCCCAAGATTTTCACAGCCAAATGTTGTGAGGTTCCCCTTCTGGCACCGGTGCTCTGAGATGTGCAGTGTGGTATGGAGTGGAAACTTCTCACTCCTCAGGGGTGATCTCCGCAGCTGAGATCTCTCCTGATATCAACTGCCACACATGGGTGTGGGGCCGGAACAATTTGCATCTCTGCCCCTCCTACCAGTCTTGACATAGCTTCTTCTTTACATCCATAGTTATAGGACTTCTGTTCAGCTAGTCTTCAGATGGTTCTCCAGGTTGGTTGTTTTGTAGTTTAGTTGTAATTTTAATGTAGGCATGGTAGGAGGTGAGGACAGCATTTAACTACTCTGCCATCTTGCTGGAACCTCGAAAACAACTCAAGTAATCCAGTTAGCAAGTGGCAAAGACAAGTCTAAATCTGGTTCTCTTTTTGTCCAGTCTATTGCTGCCTCAATGATGTAGAATAATCATGAGCTTGGAGATATTAAAATGCAATTATAATAGGCAAAACAAAATGTAATGGGATAAATAATTTCTTCTATGTCAATAAATAGGATATTCTTTCCTATCTATAATCATCTGAATCCTTTCTTTGACCTGTTAGTCAGGTATTCTGGTAATACATTTTCACAAGACATAGTACATTCAAGTAATGCTAGGAGCTTTGCAAATCTGTGCCGTGTTGTGGAGTATAGTTGTAAATGTTTTTCACATCATAATACTTTCTTTGTACACAATATGAAGACACATTGTCATTTGTCAATTTAGATATACAGACTCAGGAGTCACACTCAGTTTGAATTCTGGCTCCACCTGGACAGTTGTGTCACTGTGGACAATTTACTCAGTAACTTTCAACTTAATCCTTCCTATCTGTAAAATAAGTGTTATGATAGCACCAATTTAATGTGATTGTTATGAAGAATAATAGTATAAAAACTGAAAAGAACTTAGCACAGTGTACGAAAAATTCTTAGAGGTAAATGACTTTTAACTATTAAAAAACAAAAAACACAAACAAAAAAAAAACTTTTTTTTTTTTGCATCTAAAGATGTTCTTGAATGTCTTTTGGTTACCCAATAGTATATACATGTTTTCAGTGTCATAGTGTGTGGATATGTGGATACTTAGCTCTTGAATAAGTACAAGTAACATATATTGTTAAATCAATGGCTTCATCTAGATGGGTTAGTCATTCAGTTCATGTGTGTTTGTTTTAGGGGTCATCAGTAGACCTAATTAAAAAGAAGTTGACTGCTTGTCAGTTGCAATAACTGAAGACCAAAGTCAAATAAAATAAACAAAACAAAAAATCCTGCTATTTTTAAGAAGGATTGTTTTTTTGTTAAGCTCTAATATAATTAACCTCACTCAAATAACATTTTGGATTACCTTTCTAGTGATGAATCTTGAAATAATAAATTAAATACCAAAACATGCATAGCACAACGATTCCTCAATTTAACATTTTTAAACATTTTAATTATAGGATTAGAGTTTTCCTATTTCCTAAATTCCATTTAAAAGTATTTTAATCCTTCAATTCTTTACATATTGTAGAATAAAATAGGGTCATATTCAATCAGTTTCATTAACATTTCTCATTAATAGTATGATTTCTCTGTACAAAATGAAAAATATAAAGTAGATAATGCAGTAACTCATTGAGACATCATATGGCATATTCATGTCTGCTCTTTTTAGCTTTGTTCTGTATGCTTGTCTTATTATACTTTTCCCTTTTCTTTTCTTTTCTTGACAATTATTCTCTCTTACATCTCATCCAAACTATTTCATTTAATTTGTCTTTATTCTCTATGACATTTTTACCCATGAAATGGAAAAATCTTGTTTGGTGATGTACTTACGGTTTCAGGGGACATAATGCTTGTGGAAATATTATGGAGTTTAGTTAATTTTCTTAACTACTCTGTCATATATACTCAGTACTGGAGATGGCTGTTTTTCTATACATGATAACAGAACACATAAATAAAGGCCGCAATGAATGATCACTTATCATTATTCACATGTTCAATGCATTTAGGAAATATTTGATGAAAAAGAAAATAGTGATAAGCTGTCCTTGGGGCTGAGAGAGAATTCATTAAAAAGGAGAAGGACCTGCTACTTCTCAAATAAGTCTTAGCAAATTCTAGTAGATAAGTCCTATGTAAGAAGCATTGATCCTGGAAGTTAGGGAATGTGTTCATGACTAGAAACCAGGACTTCCTCTATTTTAAAAAAAATTTGTTAACTATGGAAAGTACACTGATAGTTTTCAGGGTTCCCATGAATCAGGCAAGCAACACATTTTCTTCTTTAATTTTAAAATTTCTCATGTAAATAAACTGTTTGTCAATGGCCTGAAGATATTTATTCCAAACAAAAATATGTGGTACGAGATGATATTTTAATTCTTATTAATTATTATGCAAGAAAACCAAATATTTATGCACCTGAAATTAATTTCTTAGCTGAATTCAAATTTGTTTTTGTGTTCTTGCATAATATTGTCATATACATTGTTTCAGGCAATGGAAACATTTTTACAAGAAAAACCAAACCTGCGTAAAAGCTGTCATTTTCAGTCCTTGAGTTAAAACAAACAAACAATAGCAAAAAAAAAAAAAGTGTGTCCAATCTAATAAAGTAAATTATATAAAAAATATGTGCTTGAGCATAATTTTTCTGGAGATCTCCAAACTTTCACTAAATAGTTTTTCAAAGATTTACATAATGACCAAAATGTTAACAACTCTAGCTATAAGTGGGCTGTGCTCCTGGCTGCCTGCTCTGAGAACCGGAACCTTGACTGTAATTGTCCAAAGTCCCTCAGACTAGCAGATCTTTTCACAAATAGCTACTACACGTATATATACATATATAGATAATTAAGCATAAATTATTAAATGACTTCAGACCACATCACACCATCACACATAGAGAAAACCAGGATTATTATAACCTCAATCTGATCATGTGTTTTTTAATAACTTTATCGAAATATAATTCACATATCATACAAGTCACCCATTTAAAGTGTGTAATTCAATGGCTTTTAGCATATTCACACATAAGTGTCATCATTACCACAGTCAATATTAGGACATTTTTATAACCTTAAGAAGAAAACCCATACCCTTGAAGCTATCATTTTCTTATCCCTGAACCCCCAGCCCTAAGAAACCACAATTCTAATTTTTATCTATAGATTTGCCTATTTTGGACATTTCATATAAATGGAATCATATACTATGCAGTCTTTTGTTTTCATGGAATACTAATCTTGTAGTATGCATTTCTACTTTATTCATAATATTCTATTGTATGGGCGTATCACATTTTGTTTATTTATTCATCCGTTGACCATTTAACGGACTTTTGGGCTGTTTCCAACTTTGGGCTATTATAAGTAATGCTGGTATAGACACTCTTCACAAGTTTTATGTGGACATATATTTTAATTTATTTTGACTATATACATAAGAGTGGGATGCTTCAAAGGCGATTATTAGGAAAGCAAAAAGACAGTCCACAGAATGAGAAAATATTTTCAAATTATATATCTGAGAAGGGACTTGTATCTAGAACACATAAACAATTCTTATAACTGAATAACAGAAGGACAAATAAGCAAATTTAAAATAGGCAAAGACAGTAATAGACATTTCTCAAAAAAAATGCTTATATATATGCATGTGTGTGTGTCTGTGTGTGTAAATGACCACTAAGCACATGAAAAGATGGTTGACTTCATTAGTCATCAGGAAAATGCAAAACTACAATGAGATACCACATCACACGTGCTAGAATATCTATAATCAAAAAGTCAGATGATAACCAGTATTGACAAGAATATGTTTACTTCAATCAGTAGCCTCATATACTGCTTGTGGGAATGTAAAATGGTATAACAATTTGGAAAACAATCTGGCAGTTCTTCAAACAGTGAAATATGGAGTTACCCTATAATCATGTGTTTTAAAATTATTTGAAACTCTCTGTGAAACTAAACTCATGAATTATTCCCAAGAAACTGAGATCTTAGTGAGACTATGTCTTCAGGATAATTGGTAAAAAACAGCTGTTATTAGAAATGCTTTTCATCTTGTATAGTGTGGTTTTCTAGCAGCTAAATAAACTGGATCCCAAAGAATTCACTAGCCAGATTAACTTCTCATTCCTGCATAATTTCTAATGGAAAAACCAATTGGACATAGATGTTTCAAGATCTGGGTGAAGATATACCTGCAGGTAAATCAGAACTGAGGTTGGCTGGAGCTGATTATAATACTCAATTCCCAATTATGGAACAAAATCACATTTAAATTTCCTATTGATTTATATGTATTTTTTTGTTTAGTCTTATGTAGTCCATGGCAATCTACCACTGATTTCTTTACAATATTTTTCAGATCTTCTATAAGCCAGTAACAGCCTTTACTATTCATTAAAGCACCAATTCAAAAGAAGCCTTTTGGTTTTCTTTATAGCCTCTGTGCTCTCTTATTCACCATATACAGTTCAGCGTGAATGTTCCTCAAATGTCAATTTGTCTGCTAAATATCCATACAGGCTTTCCAACAATTGAGGAAACTCTACATTTATCTATCTCTATACTCTAACCATGCAAAGATAATACAGACCTCATACATCACCCTTTAACTATTTATAATAAAAATAATGCATATGCCATGTCTGCTTTCTTTCATTCAAATTTTTCTTCGAATCTTTCAAAGCAAGATTTAACTGATTTTTTTGGTATACTTTTTTTTTTCCCTTTCAAGTAATCCACGTACGAGTCTCTTAGCTGTTCTGTGTCTGATTTTTTTTTAATGCACTTGATCTGACAGACCGATAGCAGTGTCAATGGTGACCCCTCTGCTATTCAGTTTATAACAGTCCATAACCATTATATCTTCCCTTAGCATTGTAACATTTGTTACTATAAAGTGATCCTTGGTTAATATACCATTTTTTGCCTTAAATCCTACTTCAGTGGATGTTAAAATTAAATCCTGCCTTTACTTTTCCATGTTTATTTGATATCTATTTTAATAGTTTCCAGGGCCATCATAATTTCTATTTACATTTTTTCTTTCAGTACTTAAAAACGTTTTAATTGGAATTTCAAAAAGAAAAAACTGCTACTGATTACTTGCCAAAGTCTGAACCCAGAAAATACCCTAATCTGTTACTTCAGTATGGAGTTTGTATTTCATGTTTTTTTTTAAACTCTCCACAAACATGTAGCTTGTATATAAAAATGTCAAATATATTACACACTTCTTTATGAAGCATATAATTATATCATAACTTACCAAAGGGAAAAAAGGACCCTTAAAATACTTGTCAGGAAATATAAATGTAAGTTGTCTGCACTCCAGGACCTATCAAAAGCTTAGAGAAGAGAGGTTATATTTAGAGAAGGTTGTGTAAAGGTAGTGAAGAGTCCTTCCACTGCTCTCTGATTGTAAGGCATGTTCTTTGATTAAGGTGCATCACTGAGCACTGGTTTAGAGCCTCACAGAATCACTTCCTTGGAATAAAATCTAATGGTGAGATCTTGACTTTCATCGGTTATTATAAGGAATGAAAGTAAGAAAAGCGTTGTCAGACTTGTTATAAAATTATTTCAAAAGTCATTTCCTGTAAGCAGCATGAAAGAAATGTTCCCAAATGACAGTGAGAAAATTAATTTGCAACCAAATCCTATTAAAAATTGTTTCCCTAGAGATTTGATTTCCCTAATGAGAAATTTCTAGCATTCAGTTTCCTTTTTTGTTATGGCTATCCGTAAGTTTGTAGCCAAATTTTATGTTTGGCCCTTGTGCTGGTGAAGGAATATGAGGGTGGTGATTGTTGAAAGTTCCATAAACCAAGCTAAGGGAGGATCTTTGGACATTTGCTATTTGCTTCCTTCATCTGTGAACAAATAGAAGTAAAATGTGTCAGTTGAAAAGATAGAATTGAATTATGTCAGTTGGAAAGCATGACAGACTAAAGCCATTATCTGTTCCTATTAGAATATTTAAAACAGGGATATAAAAGAAATATATGATATGTTCTTGAGTCTTTATCTTGAACTATGTAAGGAAAATATTTTAATGCTTGCTGCTTTGTAATAGCTCTGTTGGATAATAGAAAAAGCTCTTTTCTTAGAACCAATTTAAAGGGAAACATTGTGGTTGTATGTCATCTGTGTTAATATTCTTGCTACAATAGAGGAAGATAGGCCACCTTACAAGAGAGGAACACAAGATACACCATATCCAGAGAGATGTTTGTGTGTGCACCTTCTAAGAAGTCATATGTTCAATTCTCTCAGAGCTTTGAACTTATTAAAGGCCAGAGATTTTGTGATTAGAAAGCTGAAAAGCAAATTCTGGTAAAATACCATTACTTAAATTTATTCTGTGTATAATAAAGTCCTCTGCGAGGTCTGAAATTTCATCACTAACTGACAGGAAAAATATTCTTGGTTAATTTGTTAATGTTGATTAATTTTGAAGCTTTCCCTTTTGTGAATATATAGCTCATTGCTAAAAAGTAGTTTAATAGTTTTATATTTTTACCATTATGTTTCTTTATTGGATTAACTTTAAAACATGATACACGTTTAAAAAGCTACTTGATAATTCTAAGAATAAATTAACTTTTCTCCCTTAGACTGGAAGAGTCTTTATGAAATATCTTAGATATTATTTGTATCTGCTAATGGCAGAACATAGGAGAAGATCATGGAACTAGGAAGTTGCCAAATGAGAAATATTACATCATTAAAAAATTATGTAGCTAGAAATAGACAGATTTATAGATATTATGTTAAATAAAAAGTACACTCTGTCCATGTCGTCATGTTTGTTTATGTGATAGTCTTTGGTAGTGTTTTTATGGATTTTGTCTACAGCTTTAAAATGTGGCCATAAAGAAGTATGAATCTTCTCTCTATGTCTGAACAAGGCTAGTCTGCATTGAAGAGAATGTATAATTTCTTATGACAAAAATTAATGAAACCATACTTCATGTGTCAGCTTTTAAAAGAGGGTGGTCTAATAACAGATAAAATCTTGATATCATACGAAGAAGTGCTTTTTGAAGGAATACTTATAGTTGATATCATAGATTGGGGAAATCAGGACAACATCAAATCCAATAACATTTTATGGGATTCAGGTAAGATGTCTATTATAAACAGGAGGAAAGACCAGCAGTCTATCTCAGGTCAACATTCATTTTTTGTTTTGTTTTGTTTTTCACTCGTTTCCAGGTCTTTCTTTCAAGGAATAAGTGACTTACACCTAACCTACAGATCACTTCAGACTCCCTATATTATTAACTATCAGAAAAATCAATAAAATGCTTTAAAAGGACTATGACCAAAGAGCAGTTAGTAGACGAGCCATTTTTTTTTAAACCAGAACATAATTTAAAAATAAAGTCCAGATAATCTGACGCTAGAAGATTGAGGGATAAAAGTGGAAATTCAGTAAAGCTGGGATATACTGAATTGGTGGTAATAAGATTTCAGTGATGAAATTGTTGTGACTATGTTTGTAAATCAGATTTGAAATCACAGAAGTATTATATATGATGGGGGTTGTAATAATACAGGGGCTCAAAGGACTGACTGTTCATGAGAACAATTTTGGTAATGTTTTCATTAAATAAATAAATTAAATAAAAACAATAAGGAAAGTCACAGAGGAAGATCTCCTTCCACCTATCATCCAGATCTACTAATGAGAGATATCCCAGTTCTCTATAGGATAAAATTCTCCCTGAAAATGAAAGATATTCACTTCTTACCTGTTCCAAAGTATATTGTTCTCTCCAAACAGCTTATAATAGAGACTTGGATACTCAGGAC
Source organism: Rhinolophus ferrumequinum (assembly GCF_004115265.2). NCBI lineage: Eukaryota > Metazoa > Chordata > Mammalia > Chiroptera > Rhinolophidae > Rhinolophus > Rhinolophus ferrumequinum. Next base: position 10,073,124 of record NC_046288.1, read on the forward strand.
AGATTGGGAACAACTTAAGGTGTTAATGTTTTGTTCAGCCTCTGTGACACTTGCTCAGTCAGTCAGGAAAGAGACAAAATAATAGGTAATTGCTTATTGATTTTAGAATAAAACAGAACTTCAACTATAATAAGACTACGGGTTAATTAATAAACATACAAGTAATTAGACTTCCAGTTCTGGAACAAGAAAATTTGTCATCAAACAATCTACCCTAAAAGAATGGCTAAAGAAAGTTTTTGAGATGGAAAATAATTATAAAAGAAGAAACTTAGATGATCATAAAGAATGAAATCACAATATAAAAAACAAAAATCCAAGTAAATATAATAGATCATGAGTTTTCTAAATTTTGTTTGCCAGTGGAAGTGAAAATTATAATATTATCGGATTTGGTTCTCAAATATACAGAGGAAATATCTAAGACAATTATTTTTAAAATGGGAAAATGTAACAGGAATATAGGGACAAAAGTTTTCTACACTTCACTTAAAATGGTGAACATTAGTACATTGTGATAAATTATATATGTATAGTGTAATACATAATTCAACTACTAAGACATCTTTACAAATATATACACTGAGAAACAAGATAGATAACCAAAAAATTAATTGTAAAAATGATATTTATCTTTAAATGTGACCCACAGGTAAACAGAAAAAAAGAAACAGAGTAACCCACAGATAAGCGAATAAAAGAAAACAAAGAAATAAAGAACAAAGGAAACAAATCTAAAAACTAAAATGCCTTACTCAAGCTCTAACATATCAATAATTGCATTATGTAAATGGTCTAAATACACAAACTAAAATACAGTGATGAGCAGAGTCAATTAAGAAAACAAACCGTGATTCAACTACATGCTGAACACAAGAAACTCACTTCGAATAATGATACAAGTGATATTGATACAGAATCTGAACTTGTTAGACTAAATAAATATTAGATGCATGGCAATACCTTTTCAACTTGTTGAAAAGTTACATGCTAGTTTGTTGTATCCCTATTTTTTTAAATTGATTGCTTTTATAAGTATAATATACATACTTAGGGAAAAACTACAGATATATATCTCTTAAGGATCTTTTCTTTTTCTCTTCTTATTAAAATTTATTGGAGTGACAATGGTCAACAAAACTACATAGGTTTCAAGGGTAAAATTCTGTAATACAACATCTATATATTGCATTATGTATCTCTTAAGGATCTCAAAGCACTGTAACTCCTTTCCTTTCTATTCATCATGATTAGAATTGTACAACATTTTGGTTAACTCCTTTTTTTTTCAAATTTAACAGCATCATTAATTATATACAGTAAACATTTGCTTATAATCACTCACATGTTTACCATATTTTCCTCTAATTATTTATTGTATTTCATATTTGCTCAGGGATTGTTTTCAATTTTCTTGATGTACTTCCATTTAGTATAAATTGTTTTATTTCATTTTTATTCTTTAATTACTGATAAACTGGGGGTAAAGTTTAATATGAGAATTCTCTTCTCTCTTAAACTTTTGATGATATTATTCTACTGTCTTCCAGCTTTCATTCCATCTATTGATAATTTTTGTATTAACATTATTTATAGGTAAACTGTCTATACATTCTGGATGTTTTAAGATATCTTTGATTTTAACTTTATTATGTAGTTTTATTATTATGTATTTTACAATGGATTTCATTTTATTTACATTGCTTTCTGAAACTCTAAATTTAGCCTACCATCATTTCTGGAAGTAACTCCCTTCAAATATTGCCTTTTTTCATGGTCTCTCTGTTCTATAATTCTGAGATTCTGATTTCATATCTATTAGTCTTTATTCTCTCCTTTATATCATTTATCTTTTATTTTATATTTTCTACCATTTTGACTTTATGTTCTAAACTCTGAAAAGTGTCTTTAAATGTAATTTCTATGTCATTAATTCTCTTTACTGTTTTACTACTGTTTAAAATGTCATTTTTCTCCTTTTTTCTATAGGCTTATATTTTTTATTAAAGTTCTGTTTTCTTATATATACCTTTTGTTTTTCTAGATTTGATTCCATATTTTACATTCGTATACAAAATATTATTTTACCCAATATTTTCAATACTTCATTTTGAATTAGTTCTAATCCTAAATAAGATATAGTACATTACAACCCCAAACAGAAACTTCAAGTCCAACCTCAGTCTCTCATTAATTATAAATTAATACCTTATCCCACATCTATTTAATATTTTAGAAAATTTAAAAATTAAAATTAATTTGAAATTTTTATGGTCATTTAGTCACACTGAAAGATAAATATTTATCTGATACCCACTTGATAAATTTTTTTCCAACAGTGAAAGTGGGATTTCTTACATAAATGATTGATACAGGTTGTTTAATATTTTAACCATATTTGGGATGTGTGTGCGTTTGTGTGTGTTTTGGTCAGCCATCCCCAGGGCCAGCTGTAGGTTTGGTTATTTAGTAGGAAGACTCACAGGATGCTGCATATATTTATGCTCATATCTGTGATATATAATGAAAGCAAAATCATCAAAGGGCAAAGCAAATGGAACAAAACACAGAGAAAACTGTGTACGAGCTTCTAAGAATCCTCTCCCAGTGGAGTCACATAAAATGTGCTTAATTCCTCCAGTAACTAGTTGTAAAACACATATGAAATATTGTCTACTAATTAGATACTCAGTGCTCAGAGTTGTTATTGGGGGAAATTTATATAGGCACCATTTGCCTTGCATGTACCATATTTCCAAACTCCTAGTAGGAAAGTAGGTGCTCACCATAAAATAACCTTCTTTTTTTTTTTTGGTACAGTTTAGGCAGAATGAACCATTCTTATTAATTAAAAGAATGTTGGGTATGATTGCATAATTTAAGTTTCTAAACACTTTTTTTTTTTAAAAAAAGGCCTACTTTGCAAGCAGATTTTTCTCAAGAAAGCAGTCTTAGGTCATCTATGTTAACTATTTTGTGCACTGTGTGTGTGTATTCTATGTTCTTCTTGGGTTTACTTCTGCTAACATTACCTGCTGGAGTTTTTTTTTTTTTTTTTTTTTTTTTTGCATATGAGCATCTGGGCAAACTATACCCCCACTGTATTTTTATTGTTGTGTATTGTATTTTCAGTAAAGTACATTTTTAATACTTGTGGAAAATGGGTATTAAACTACTTTTTTCTCTGTTTATTCTTTGTCAGAAGGTTAGGCTCTGTTACCATTGCGATGAGGGTTTTTTAAAAGCACCTTGATTAAAATAGATTAATTTAAAATCCAGATTGAAATCTGGATTTCAGTAAAATATCTACTTAGAAATAGTTTTTTTATTTTTATAAGAAGCCTACTGAAAATTTAAATGGAATTGCAGTTGCATTTAATCTACAGATCACTTTGGAGGGAAAGGACATCTTTATAATGCTGAATGTTCTGATTCTGGAACATGACGTATTTCTCTAGTTATGCTGATCTTTTTTATTTCAGCAATCTTTGGAAGTTTTCAGTATAGAGGTCTTGCAAATATTTTCATAAAATTATCTTTAAATGTTTTGTGTTGTTCAATCCTTTTGTAAAGGTTACTTATTTTTAATTTTAATTTTCAAATATCTATTGCTAGCATATAGACATACAATTGAACTTCACTAATTGATTTTGTATCTTATTAACTTATTAAACCCACATATTAACTCTTGTACCTTAGTTCAGCCCCATTTTTCCCATCCAATAGCAAATTTGAAAGATAAATCAAGTTGAACTCTTAGTAGTAAAAGCATAAGAAAATTGGAAACATATTTTAAGTATCTTATTTATCTTGGGATATAAGTGATCTCTCAAAGCAAGACAGAAAAAAAATGCAGCTTTTTAAAAATAGATACAAATTTAAATATATTCAAATGGTTTAAAAAGTGAATCCATAAATATAATTAAAATATACTGCTAAGATGGAAACTTATTTTAAATGTTAAATCCAGATAGCAAAAAAATAAATACAGTGGGTCTCAGGTCAACCCACGCAGATTAATGAGACTGACCAAAAATACATATGATGATATTCTGTTTAATTGCATTAGAAAGAAATGAACATTTTTACACACTGATGAAAAAGGAGTCTCTATTTTTATGTCACCCTTTTAGAAGGAATATGTCAATATATATTAAATTCAAGCATTTAATACTGTTCACACATTTGTAAATTTATTCTATAATTACAGAGGGTGCCAAAAAAATGTATACACATTTTAAGACAGGAAAAAAAAACTGTATTAAAATTGTAATACTCAATATATACCTATAACAAAAGATGACTATGTCATGCGCATACATTTTTATGGCACCCCCGGTATAATACCACCATTATATATAAATATGTATGCAAGGCAAAGATTAAACTGTTTATATGCAAATTTGTAGTTTTCCTAGCAAAAATAGTCCATACTATTTTTATAATTAAAATAAGAAAACACAGGGAAATATTGAAACCATTCATTGTAGTTTCTCAAATAGTAGATTTATAAGAGATGGGATTTCACACAATGGCAAATAAGGTGTTTTGGTTTCACTAAGTAGAAAAAGGAGTAAGAAAATTAATTATTTCACATGTATAAATTTAGTTTCACCCGGAAATTTAGTGTTTTTTTTAAATGAACAGGGTCTCTTTAGTTGTCATAAATTTTTCATACAGGTTTATTCTATCAGAAAGTAATTCATAGCCCAAAGGTATGTAAAATTTTACTTGCCCTTCTAATTAGTATGAAAACACATTGTTCATTTTATGAAAAATGTGACATAATATGATTTTGAGGACACATAATTATCTTCTAGTTATTCAGACATTTTCTATCTTGCTTTAGTAAAAGAGAAATAATTTCTATATATGTAAATAATTGAAATATGGACAGTTTAGCTGCAAATGTCTCTTCTTTATGCTGTTCAGGTCATCTTTTTTTATTTAATGACTAGGTAATGACCAATGTATTTGAGGTCTCCAGAGAAACCATACGATGAATATCATAATTCTATAAAAAAACATTTTTATTCTAAATATTACTAGGAGCAAAAACAGAATTCACAAAACTTCCAGCTGGTATATGCACAATTTTTGCCTGAAAGATTGACACTTCAGTTTAACTTCTTCTGTTCCACACTCTTTATGAGTATTGGTTACTTTATTGTGGTTTGTTTTTTTTTTTAATTAATAGTTGTACATGTCCATCCGTCTTTCAGGTGGTCATTGTATTAGTCACTTAAGTTGAAATGAGGTGTGAGTCTAAATCAGTGATCATAAGCTTTTAGCTTTAAATGAAATGAATCACATAATTTCATTTCTCGATGATTCAGTGTAAAGCCACAGACGTGTTTTATAATTACACTGAGTTTTCCTTGCAAATGGTATAAACTAGAGTAACTATATGCCTTAATTATCTGATATGGATACTCTAGATTTTAAGTTGTTTATATAAAATTGCATGCACTTCCAGGGTTGAGGATTCCCCACCTCTGAAATATTAAAAAGTATGGAGTATGATCTGTCAATGCAATTCCGAAGAAGTTTTATGCAAAAGAATAATAGGAATAAGGGCATAAACTGTTAAGTAACTACCCTGAAGTAAATAACACAAACTGCCTATGTTCATTGATCAAAAAACATCTATGGAACACTTTACCAGACAGTTCTAAAGATAGTTCTAAGAGCTAGGATTACACAAGTGAGTAAAACAACCCCAAATCCCCACCCTCAAGAAGCTTTCACAAAAATAGGAGAGAAAATAAGAAAAATGAACACACACATAAGAAATATTACTTATATGTGTACATGTATAATTTTAATTGTTAAAAATAAAGCAAGAAAAGGTAGAAGTATAGAGTTTAGGCGAAGTTTTTATACTTTTAGGTTGGATTAATCTAACAGAGCTGGACTGTAAGTAAAGACCCAATAGAAATAAGAAAGAAAACGTGACTACGTGGAGAAAGAGAATTCCAGGAAAAGGAAGAGCAAGTACAAAACATCTGAGTAGGTGGCATGCTTAGTACATTCAATAAGTAGTATTGAGAAAGTCAGTGTTTTATGAACAGTGTGAGAAGAGGGAAATAATAAAATACAGTTCATTTATATTCTGCTTGGTAAAGTAAAAATTTTCTTAAAGTGAATGAATAGACTTTCCTTGACCAAACTTTATCAGGCTCCACTAAGCCCCCTTCTCAACTAAGACTCAGTGTTGGGCTTCCTAGTCTGCCTTTGCCCTTGCAGAGTCCAGTTTTAGCAAGAATCTGCTAAGCCAGATTAGAGCGAATCCTCCCACCCTTGATTTCTGGTCACCACCCATATCGGCTCAAATTCTTCATCTCCCACTACCCTGCAGGTGATATTTGATCAACTTGCTTGTCTCCAGCAAGAATTTTGTTCCTTGAGCAGAATCCTCCCTACCCTTGAGGTGTTCTCTTAGTAATTTTCCATCCACAGATGACCTAACCTGCCCTTTAACTGTAATCCCCACTGTTCTTGTAACCCCATCTCTCTCCCCTGTTGTGATAGTCTTGGTGCCTAAGCGAGTCTTGAATAAAGCCTTCTTTAATGTTTTAATAAGTTTCAGAATGTATTTTTGTCCTTTAATATGGCCATTACCAATGTTAATGTGCATATTGACTTCAAAAACTAAGATAACCTGGGATAATCCAATAAAACCAATACAAATTCATGGAGAAAATGAAAAATATGATTTAGAAAATATAATAAAACTACCGATGTTGGGTTAATTATGACTCAGTAGCTATACTTTCCAGCATTTTTTATGCATGACATTAATTCAAATTAAAAAGCTGGAAAGGTGAGATATAGGTGACTGTGCAAAAATAGCATTATTGAAGATTTGCCACTGAATAAAATAAGTGCTTAGCTCCTTTATAAGGAAAGATATTGGAGTGGTTGTTGCTAAATTATGAAGCTCTGGTGATTGCTACTAGAGGGTAATTAGCTGTTACAAAGGCAGTATCAAGATGGTTCACCACGGGGTTCTGATTTCCAAAGTGGACTCAAACCATGAAGTGAATAGTTCTCAAAAAGAGAGAAAAAATAAATAAATAAATAAATAATGCTCACTCCATTGCTGAACAAAAGGATATCTTACTCCCAAAAAAAATGGGAGAAAAAAAAGTGCTAAACCTAAAAAGGGTGTTAAAAAGCCAAGCAAACAGGAAATTAAAAATACGCGTGGGTTAATGGATAAGCAAGAAACAAACACTTCGCAAAAGTATTAAATAGGACAAATTTTTTCATTGAAATTAATTGATAGAAACTGTCGGCAAAGCCTGAGGATTTGTAGTCCATGAATTCCAGGCATTAAGATTGCTAAAAGAAGCACCTACGATTTCAGTCCAAAACAAAATGAAACGAGAACGGTGTAGAAACACAGAAGGCTGGATGACATAACAGAGATTGCTTAGTTGCTTGTGTCCCTAGGTAACGGAGACATCAGTTTGAGAAAGTGGAATTATATAGTTGAATCCCTGTAGACAGCCTTCGTAACTGATGCAGACAGTAGGGAACAGTAATCTGTGTATGTGATTTTAGAGTTTAGATGTTCTTAACAAGTCTACTGGACTTTGTTTAAAATCCTGAATTAAAGAGTTCTGTTTTTGTTCTTGTCAACAGTGCCCAGCTCAAAGTGACCTCACCCTGGCAATATAGGCAACGTTTTGGTTTCCAGAATGAGAAAATAAGTGAGGCTTTATTTTCTAACACCACTGGCTTACTGTGCTTTTTATCCTACCCTGAAAACAATTGGGTCAATGATTTTGAACTGTGTGCAAATAGCCTGTGCAACTTCATCTCAATCTACTTAGGATCCAGGTAGCACACAGAGTGATTAATTTAATTAAGCACCTCTATTAATAAAGTTTTGGTGAAAACTTCTGTGGTTTCTTATAAAAATGATTAAAGTCATAATAACTTCTATGTGCTTTTTAAACTATTATGCAATAAAAAAACTTCTAACTATTCAATATGAAAGTTATCCTTCCATTTTCTATTATGATCATTCATAGATGGAACCCAAAGGAAGTGAAAAGCGAGATGAAAATGTACATAGATGGCCTGGATCCTTTGCTGTTCTGATTTGCTATAAGGACTTATGAGTATGCGACTCCTCTGACACTCTGGCACTCCTAGTACATTAAGCCACCAGCCTTCCAAAAGGGTGATTGGGAAAATCATATCACTTGGGAGTATAGTTGTTTTCATTTATTCCAGTAAAATTCTATGAGAAATAGCTTCTGGATTCCACTATTACTGCTAGCTGTATGTTCTTACAAATTTTAACCCCAAAGCAATTTCATTTCCCTAAAGGTTATAAGTTTATAATCATGGATAGGGCTCTTAACCAACAATTCATTCCCTCTCAGAACCACTGGACTTGGGTACAGGTGGGTGTAGTTGATAATCAGAGTTCTGGAAATGATTTTATAGTTTAGTTGGCTTTAACACCACCGAAGGTATATCTGGCACCTAAAAATTCCAAACTTTCTTTGTCCTGCATGCTGTGTCTGGAGTATGTCAAAATTTCCCCTCCTAGCTCTAAGACTTCCTAGTGTTACGGACAATGAAACTCTTTTTTAGCCTAGTCGGTGTGAAACCACTGGTGCTGTCAAAAACTAGGCTAACTTTGATGCTATCCTTACTATGGAAGCAGGTCATGGCTTCATTACTGTCTATGGGTCTTTTGTTCAACTCTAAGACTTGATCCTTCTGTGTATAAAATCAGCTCACTTGAAGATCTTGTGGTTTTCCTGAGACTGGGTCAAAGTTCAAATTAAAGGGACTACTCAATATCAAGTTTTAAAACATTTCTTCTTGATGGTGATTACGGAATTAATTCACATGACTTCATAGTTCTGTGTTTAATCAAAATTAATGAATTCATCACCAGTGTGCTGATTTATTTGTGTGATTAGAACTAAAAAGGTCATTCTCATCATTTTCTACCTCTTTTAATCTTGGTTTCTCTGTTAAGAAAAGTAGCTTTAATGCCTCTTGAAGAGACATGTTTCTTTCCATTGTATTCTGTGAATCAATTTAATTCTCTATGAATAGATTTTACTTAGCTTTTCAATGAACTTAAAAAGAGTGTACTAGAAGGACAGCCAGTGTATATCTATTTTCTCTGAAACAATGTCCTACACAAGAGTTGTATGTCCCCACAGAGCTTTAGGAACATTTCTGTTATTGTATTCGACAGTGTTTAAAAATTACCTCTTTAAGTGCCCATTACCTTCCCCTTTTTTTTCACCATTGAGTCAAAATTTGTAAAGAAAAGAAACTGTCTTACATATTTTATATTCTCTGGGAATAGTGAATGAGAGTACTTAGCGGTTGCTGAATTATATTTATTGCTAAATGGGTGGAATGATTACTTTACCCAGTTAGATTATAAGCAAATTTATACTTTTCATACCCTTACAATGTTTTTTCTTATGCCAGGAAATTTGCCTTTCTCAAATCTGGATGCTAGTATCACATAGAAGCATAGAAGTGAAGGGATGAAAGACAATAAATGTATATTTTCTGTTAAAGAGTTGGGGAGAAAAGTAAAGCCATACAAATATCATCTTCTTTTATTAATTTGCTATCACTGCTATAACAAATTACTATGATATTGACAGTTTTAAATAGCCCAGATTTAATTCTTACGATTCTTGAGCTCAGAAGTCAAAGTGGGTCTCAAAATCAAGCTGTAGACAGGGTTGTGTTCCTTCTGGGGTTACTAGGATAGCCTTCTCCAGCTTCACAAAGCCATCTGTTTTCCTTTACTACTGGTCCTCTTCCTACATTTTCAGAGCCAGACATTTGGGGCTGAGTTCTCCTCACGTTGCACTATGTCTGGGTTTTCACTTTGCTGCAGCCTTCTACTTTTTTAAAGAGCCCTTGTGGTTAGGTTGGATTTATGTATATAATCTAAAGTACTCTCCACCTCAAAGTCCTTAATTTAATCACATCTGCAAAGTCCATTTTGCCATCTAAGGAAATGTATTCACAGGGTCCAGGGAGTAAGACATGGACATCTTCAGGAAGCCACTATTCTGCCTAATACATGACTCATTCCATATTGTAACACAGTCTGTCTCCAGCACGTAATAAGTTTCAGGCACAGTCTTCCTTATGACACAAGGGAAGAAGAAGTGCCATTTAGTGAGCAGCAGCTATGTAAGAACTACTCTGTTACTTTCCAGTAGATTATCACAATAACCTATTACACACTAAATATATACATATATATGGCAATTTCCACGTAGCTACCTTTTCACTTATAAGACACTGGCCACAAAGTTATTACCTAGACAGACGAGCCTCCCCCCTCATGCATGTAGCATTCTAGTGTGTTTATTACATATGATAATATTTATTCCATATGACGAATTTTATTATATGTAAATTTTACTCCCACTAAAATGATAAGCCTTGGGGACAATGACTAGTAAGGGGCAAAGGGGAGATTTTGGGAAAGAGGTAATATTCTTTTCCTTGGTCAGTAAAGGTTATATTATGTGTTACTTTGTGCAACTATTTCCATTTGTTTACCTTTATGCTGTTTCCTATGTATGCATTACACCTCAATATATTTTCTTAAAAAAGTGTACTAAAACATAAAATTTCAGCGGTAACTAGAGATATTTTTTAAACATTATAATGTTATCAAATAAAATCTAGACTCTTATCTTTAACAGTGAACTTTTCCAAATTTCCATGCAACACCATTCAAGATTTTGTATTAAAATGGCACCAGCTATGATGGTCGATTTCTTAGTGATCTGAGAAAAAGAAGGATTTGGGGCTCTGGGTGCAGAATGAGACAAATATTTGAATTAGACTGACATTGGGCATAAGGCATACTAGGAGCTATAGAGTCATATCTGTCAACTGAAATTAACCTACCCAGAGTCTATGATTGTCTATAAAGCCTTCAATCAAATCATAGTGTCTCCTTTTAACTCATTTCATTCTTATGTATATAAATTAATATTCATAATCACCATCATAATCAGTATTGTCCTTGATATCAGAATCAGCATTTATTGACTGCCTAACTTTCCAAATGCTTTGTACAGATTAAATAATTTCATTTCTATAATTCCGAGGTGACAATATGCCATGTTTCTTAATATTGCCTTGTCCATCACATCTTTATAGATCAGACTGTCTTGACCTTGATACCACTGACATTTTGGGGTGGATAATTCTTTGTTGCAGAAAGGACTGTCCTGTGTAATGTAGGACATTTAGCAGTATCCCTAGCCTTACCCAGGAGATGATAGTAGCACCTTTACCCACATTGTGACAACCAGAATGTCCACAGATATTTTCAAATCTCCCCAGGGAAGACGGGATGCAAAATCACCCCCCCCCCCACACACACACACACAAACCTTAGGAACTACTGATGCACATTAAGGTAACCACAAACCACTGACAATAAGGTTTCATGAAAAATACATTTCACTTTTAGTCAAAAGATCTGGGCTTGAATCCCAACTTTGCTATTAAAGAAGCTGTATGACCTTGGACCAATTATACAAATAGGTCTTTACTTCATTTGACTTTAATGTGAGAATAATAATATATCAAGTCTTTTTGTGATTGACTTTAATTTTCCAGTTTTAGTATAAAAACCTGTTTATATGTTCCCATTGTACTTAAAGTAAGCCTTTACCTATTATTACTTTATAATAAATCATAGCCGGTACTATTTTAATTGAAAATCTTGAACAGTGTTGTGTGGAAATTTGGAAAAGTTAAATGTTAAAGATAAGAGTCTATATTTTATTTGATAACATTTTAATGTTTAAAAATATCTCCAGTTAACTTCAACCTAAATTTTATTTTTTAGTAAACTTTTTAAGAAAATACATTGAGGTGTAATTCATATATAGAAAAGGGCATAAAAGTAAACAAATGAAAATATTTTCACAAAGTAACACATAATATAACCTCTACTGACCAAGACAAAGAATATTACCTCTTTCCCCAAATTTTCCTTTTGCTCCTTACTAATCCCTGTCCCCAAAGCTTATCATTTTAGTGGGAGTAAAATTTACATATAATAAAATTTATTATCTTAATTGTTCAATTTTATAGGATTCAACCATTTTCTACACCATTGTAATGATGTAAACATTACCCAAACAAGATACAGAACATTTCTGTCACATCAAATTTTCCCTCACCCTCTTTCCCCTTCTTCATTCAGGCAATCACTTTTTAATTTATATCATCATAGGTTTGTTTGTTGCTCTTTCACTTTATATAAATGAAATAATAATACATATTTTTATTGTGCATGCATACATGTATGTGGCTTCTTTTGCTCAAAACATATTATTTTTGAGTTTCACCCATTTTGTTGAAAGAGTAACGTTTTTTTCATGTTTCATTGCTGAAATGCATTGTATTAATATACCACAATTTGTTTACCCAGTCTCCACTGGATTTGCATTTTATTATTTCCAGTTTTAAGCTATGTTTAAAAAAGAAAAAAGAAAAAAAAAGATTGCTTTGAACATTCTTGTGTATGTCTTTCAATGAACATGTATATCTGTGTATTTTGGATAAATGTCTAGAACTGTGGTTGCTATGCCATATTATGAATATGTGCCAAAGCTGCAGCTAGGCAAATTGTAGCAAATTTCTAATCTTTCAGATCTGAAGGAAGATCAATGCAGAAGTAAACATAATTATTCCATTGTATGTCATAAACAAAGTTGTAATTTTAAATAAATGGGAAGGATTTTAACTAACAATAATCCTTATCTTTTCCTAGATACTGGGAATTTTCATAAATAAGCAGACAGGAGTCACAGAATAGAGACTGTCACATCTTTTCTTAAATTAAAATACCAATGAAAAATGAGCAATACTTAATTGTCTTCCTGGTAGCATAAAGTATGGTAGTCACTTTAAAAGCATTAAAGATAGCGCTTTCATTCTATAAAATCTCTACTGGGTAAAAGAGAAACAGATGGTGTATTAGTTTCCTGTTGCTACAGTAACAAATTATTGACAGCTTGTTGACTTAAAAGAATGCAAATTTATTACCTTAGAGTTCTGTATCAGAAGTTTGTCAATCCCTGGTTTCCATGCTTTTCTCAGCCCCTGGTGGCAACACTTGTGTATTTAATGTCAAAGTATGTCAAGGGAGAGCCAAAAAGTACTCCGACGGATCACCTGACATAAACTTCCTATCTCCATTGCATATTAGAGTCCCTGCATCCTCCTAAGGAACAGAGTAAATTACCTCTTCTAGGAAAGGGACTTCTTTCCTTGTATTTTGGCTCTTTGAATTATAAGCCTAAAGTGACAAACTAGAGTTTATGGTTCAAAATTTAATGTAAGTATTTCCCCTAGTAGAAGCATTTTCCTTCTAAGTTAGAGGACCCCTAAATGTATAGAGTTATGGAGACAGGTACAAAAACTCATAGAGACAGGCAACAGTTTAGTGATTATTAGAGGGTAAGGGGGGAAGCGAGTGGTAGAAGAGGATAAAGTGGGTCACATACATGATGATGGAAGAACTGACTCTCGGTGCTGAACACACAATGCAATATATAGGTGGCATATTATAGAACTGTACACTGAAACCTATATAGTCTTACTAACCAATGCCACCCTAATAAATTTTATAAAAGTAAAAAGAAAAAAGAAAAAAAATTCTCCAAGTGGACCACTGGAGTGATGGTAAACAGAGTCACTTGAGTTCTTATTCTTGGTTCCTGCACCCATGCATTCTATTTATTGTAGAAATGAAACAATATAACATTGTTAATTTAAGGGGCTTAAACATCCTAAGGGATAGTGTCACAACTTTGCATTATGTCATCTCTGAGCTGCACCTTAGTTGCACCTTTAAAAGTCTGTTTTATTTCTTTGTCAATCCTAAAGCTTCTGGTGATGTGGTATGTTGTAGGAACAATGGATCCCATAGTCCTGTGTCCCATGCCGCACAACCTTTGTTGTAAAGTCGATTTATTGTTCTACTGTATTGATTCTGGGTCTATGCTTTAAACACTCAACAATTCTCTAAGAGTAGTGCTACCTGAGGCCTTACAGGAAAGAAAAGAAAAAGTAAGTTTTGACCAAGATCAAATGATGCCCCTTCTAAGATGGACGGAAACAATGCAATCAGTTTACTACTAAGTAATACTTTACTTCTTTGATAGACAGTGTCATATTGGTCTTTCTCACTTACAGGTTGAACATTGAGCCAGGACATAAGTAAATTATGAGCCTATGAAGTTGGAATTAGGCATGACCTCCATCTCTGCCATTGTGGCTTCATTAACCCATTGTGCTAGAACTGGGATGGCCAATGACATAAGCTTGATGATGTTAAGTGGCAAAGTCATTGTGTCCAATTGGTTGTTTAGTGTTTCTGTGGTGGATGCTTTCTTGTGTTAGCAGGCAAGACACAAATCTTTACATTCCATTCCCATTACAACAGGTCCATCCATATACCTCCACCCCTGACCTTCTTCCAATTATCCAGTATTTCTCTTTCCAGTTGCCTAACTAGCTAAGGTGGAGCAGAATATGTCACCCCAGAATGTGACACATTGGTATGTGGATTATTTCAAGATGAAGAAAACCAGAGCCCAATAGACTCAGAAAGAGCTTTTTACCTTCCCCTTAACTGACTACAAGAATTTAGATAAGGAGTCTCTACCAGGAAGAGAGCTATTACCAAATATATCTTTTTATATCAGAAAGATTGAGAGCATGGCCTGGCAAACATTTGTTTACCACACATTTGCCTTTGTTCCTTCCTTTGAAATGTCTTCCGCCACTTTGGAGCTGCAGACCATACTCCCTTTTCTTTACCTCAGACTGGTATTTAACCCTCGATTACCTGATTGCTGGGGAGTCTCATATTTTTATGGGCTGCCATATGCACAAGATTTGCATTTCTCCTATTTATCTGTCTTGTGTCAATTTAGTGATTAGACCCACCAAAGAACCTAGAAGGGAAGAAATGTTTTCTGTCTCTACATAGTCAAACTATTCACTGTTGTCCATAAGTAATAATCGTAACAGTTTTTCTTTTTACCCAAAGGGGATAACCGCAAATTCTGCCTGAATATCTTCCCAATTGGAAGAATTTCTCCTCAAATCTTTTTCTTAGATATACCAGAGTGAGGCTGCAATGCATTTTTCAGTTTGTCCCAACATACAAACCACCAATCTGTAAACAGAAAATTATCTTTCCTTCCTTTATCAGCTGATCATAAGGTACCTTACACACAAAATATGCATAGGCAAAGTGGTGGATGACATGAAGTGTCAGCCATATTCTTGTGTAGCTCGCTATGACTTACCATACCAAAACTTAGATTTATCACTTCTATTTCTATAATGTATTATTCCTAGGCCCACCCTAAGTAATGACTTCATGAATCAGGCAGAACTCAGTGCATGAGGGACAATTTGAGCCATGTGATTACTAATCCCTACTGATTAGGGATTCCATCTCTACCAGTGCCCAGCAGCAAGACAAGATACTTTTCTTTAACATTATGTACAATTCTATATGCTATAAATGGTATGAGTTTGCTCTAACACCATAAAAATCTACATTTTGGTTCTCCTATTGGGGTTTCCCAAAAAATTCACTAGACAATTTTTCCTGCCACATATGTCTCATATTTGAGGGTCTTTCAGGTATGATAAACCAAGAGATAGAATTACTTACACCAGAGAGTGGAGCTGCTACACCATATGTGTGTGTGTGTGTGTGTGTGTGTGTGTGTGTGTGTGTGTGTGTGTGTGTATATATATATATATATATATATATATATATATATTTTTTTTTTTTTTTCGCCCTTAATCCGAGCTCTATAAAAACAAGAAGATTTTCATGGTACTCAGTAAATGAGCTGGAGCTGCATTTCCCTCTGTGGATGTGCTTTGCCAAAGCTTGAAGAAGCCTATTAGGCATTGTGCTTTCTTCTAAGTTGTATGAGGAGTGAGATGAAATAATTTATCCTTTATTTTACAAGATGTTCTTTCCAACCCTGGACCACTGCTCATCAAAATCTTCATTACTGTGATAGGACTTTGATTATTTGTAGAGTTAATATTATACCCTTCTTGCTCAGCTAGTTCAAAGGGCATATTACTGAGATAATGGAATAATATACTGTAAAAATCCAGGTGATCCAGGTCTTTTTGGATCACCTAATTGACTTAAATGAGGACAGAGGGTGGGGCAGTTAATATGGTCCCAGGACAGGATGTAAATAAATATTGTTTTCTATCACATAGGAATTTGAATTGTTTTTGATATTCCGTTGTAACAGAGTTATAAGATAATACAATATACCTTAAGCTATGATGATATCCTTTACTGGAAATATTTCAATAAGTTTGCAATAGTCTACCGTCACCCTCCAAATCCATTTTGGTTTTGAAGGGGTCAGGCTGGTAAATTAAAGGGATATGATGGCAGTCACTACCACTCATCTTCATCCTTCACATATTAAAAGATGGCACTAATAGCTGCAATTCTCTGAGATGTTATTTTACTTTAAAATTTGCTCTCTCCAGAACAGTGAATCAGTTTTAGATGCTTCCATTTAGACTTCTTGACTACAGTAGCTCTTACTTCACAAGCAAACATGGCTTCTGCAAAGTATCAAGTATTTTCTTTCTTATTATAGATTCCTAAATTAGAATAATAATGAGTGAGTGTGCCAGTGGATGTACAGTGTGTCAGACTTTGACAGTATTCCATTTAATTGTCTCCTATATACACCTACTCTAACAGTGAGACCGTAATGATGCTCTGGGACCCAAATATTAATGTAAACAGTCCAGTAGTCCTTGAAATGGTGTTGTCTCTTTGTCCTTAGTATGCCTAGCTAACTACATGTCTATAGGTTGGAAATCCATTACCATGTTCATTACAATGGAATTTTAGAGTCTTCCTTCCTGGGGACCTGAATTTTCTTTCAGTTGATAGGTTTTGGGTTGGATAACCAGCTCATTCTGGAAACTGGGCAATAGACTGTGATTTTTGCGGGGAAGTTGCCCTCAGCTTCCTGATCATCTACTTATTGCTTTCTTTTGATATTATGGATTCAGCACCACATTTGCTGGCTGCCTAGATATCTTGCCTCTGGGGATACCACTTCTTTTAACTATCACCATATGTCTCTGTCAATTCAAACTTCCTAGCTGCTATTCACCCTCACCTTTCATTATATTTCTCTTTCTTCTGGTAATTAACTGCCACCATTTTGCCTCTGTGATTGCTGGATTCTATCTCTATAACTATCAGAGAGCTGAGTTTGGTCTACAATAAAGTCTTCTACCATCACCATTGGCTTTGTCAATTGTGCTGGAGTCACTCAGAAACAAAATCCTTAAAGCATTGATCTTAGCATGGAAATACACGGGCAGGTTGTGGGTTCTCTAACCATACAGAGTATATCCATTATAGCATGTCCATGTATCTAAGTCTTCTTAAAAAAACAGTTTTAGTGAGGCATAATTTACGCATAATAAATTACATATGTTTAAAGCATACAATTTGATAACTTTTGACATATGCATACACCTGTGTGCTGTGTATTAGTTTAATGTGATTTCAAATCCAGTTGTTTATGACTTAAGTGAAGTATTGTAACCCACTTATTTATGACAAAGACAAAAAAAAAAAGTGGTTCTTAGAAGTAAAGTATTAATGGTTTTGATATAAGAAAGTTGTGCCAGGATGTCATCATTGCATCTGTTGTCACTGATAAGCACTCAACAACTCAGATGCTGAGGGGCCCTACTGGTAGCTTATGGATTACAAGTGAAGAAACAACTATGGAAATGGGATATTTAGACTACAAATACTAAGAGTTGGTGAGACTTATTCGAGAGTTTTGGTCTGGGCAAGGTAACATATCTCTCCAAAGTTCTTGAGACACTTGCTCTTGCCTGGTCAGCAGTGCCGTTAGTGCTTGCAGCATTCTCAGGAACAGAAGGGACATCTGTTTCTGCTTGGTGAGGCACTCCTTGTAGGCATTGGCACAGCCATAGGAAGGTCCCTGGAGTCATAATTCTCGGAGCAGCCTAGCCTACCTGCCAACACCAGCACCTTTGTTCCCTAGCAACATTCTCTAGTTACATGGGATTTTCTTTTTGGCCCGGGCAGCTCAAAGTCAACTCCCAGTTGGTTAAGCCGACTCTCCAGAGAAACCCAACCTGTTTAAAAAGTACACCTCAAACTAAATTTGGAATTTATCTCATTTATCTCCGTTTGACTGGAAAAATAGTGTGATTAATCTGTCATATGTTTGGAATATGTTATTTCCTTATTTGGATTATCAAGAGATATTAATTTGTGTACTACAGGCTTGTAAAATTATTATAATTCCCACAGCAAACCTGTGTTAAATAAATGTCTGCCAAAGACAAATAAGTCTGAGCATAATTATGCCACCCCAAATACAAACAAGATACTGTGAAACCACCACCACAATTACGATAATAAACATATCCATTACCCCGAAAGCTTTTTATTCCCTTATATAAAACAACCTCCCCACTATCTCCATTACCATCTCCATCTCCATGCTTCTGCTGATTTGCTTTTTGTTATTATAAACTTAGCTGCATTTTTTTTTTAAATGCATGAAGGCTTTCACAAGGAAAATATGTGGAGTTGAGGATAGATTGTATATCTTTATTACAATAAAGGGTACAGAACTTAGGCACTTGTCAAAACTCATAGAAACATACATGTAAAAAGAGGGAATTGTACTGTATTCAAATTACACCTCAAGAAGACTTTAAACAGTCAAATATTTAATGAGTTTAAAAAGCATTTCTAATTTAGCCCACGGTCACACTTACAAAACGTTGTGGATCTAGGAACCCAACTCAGCCAGTCCAACTCTAGAGCTCAGTTTTAAACTATTTTAATTGCAATATAAACTTATTTTAATAAAACAAAATATTAGTTTAATGTACTCATTTTCAAATGTTGCTTTATAGGAATCAGAAACTTCAAGATTTCTGGAATATCATTGTAGCAGTGATGTCCTTTGAAACTTAAATAAAAGAGCCCCACGCCTCATAAATATAAGAGCTCTGCCAGGTTACTTTCTTGACTTTTCTTTTTTCCCCACCTCATCCAACACAGAAACAACAGCAGTTACATGTGGCTTGGTTTAAACAGTCCTATTTTGTTAAGAATTTAAAGTACAAAATGTATTTGTACAAATACAAAAGTATTTGTACAAAAGTACAAAAGTGTATTTGGATAATTATAATTTCATGTTAATTTACGTAAGAGGTTATAATTGATAGTAATCAAAGAACACACAATGATAGAATATAGGTATTTAACAAATTTCCAGAGATTATTGATCTAACATTTTTAGTTGACACTTAAGGAAATCAAAGTGCATAGAGTTACATGACTTGTTTAATGCTACACAGGAATGTAGTTGAGGACAAGTCAGAACTAAACCGCAGGTTCTTTGATTCAACCAATGTTCTCTCTTCACTCATATGTTATAATCCTGGTGCTGAAAATCCATGCTATTCAGAGTACTTGAGAACAGACAGAACGATATCTGAACTAAAGCATATGGTTAATTTGTTTGAAGCGTTCTTATTTATGTCAATCTATATTTACCTCAGAGGAAATATATACCAGTTGAATTATGAGAAGTTTGGCAGAAGGAAGTAGAATATTAAAATAATTATTACAAACTCAGCCCTGATAAGGAAATTAGAAACTTTGAAAGAATTATGTTATAATGTATTGGGCAAATCACTTAACCTCATGTCTGCTGTAGACTAGAACTCCATTTATATACCTGTCACCAGACAGGGAAGAGAGACGAGATTTCATTACTAAACTCATGTAAAAGCGCAGAAGCATTTATTGTCTTTCTCAGTAGTGAGGTGCTTGTTATATATCAGTTTCATATTTGTCATAGTACCTTTGAAGATATCATCCAGAGATTAGAAGCTTATATACATTTGTGGCAATTACTGAGTATGCCATTCACCCTAAATTTTGTTTTAGGAAAAGCAATAATGTCTCTATATTGTACATCAATGGTTTTCAAAATACATTTTGACATCACTTATTAATGTTATATTAACTTCCTCTCTAGTACTGGAGGTAGGTAGTGAGAAGTGTATGATTTTTGAAATTTGAGAAGATTCAGATTTACATTAAAGTAAATAAATAAATAAATAAATAAATAAATAAATAAATAAAAACTTTGGGTAAGAAGACAATTTATTCAAAATTCACATGCCAACCCCTATTCTTACTGTCGGATGTAACCATAATTTATGTTCTTTCATAATTTATGTTGGTGTTATTTTGAGAAGGGACACATAGTACAGTACTAATTATGATATATTTGCAATTTAAATTATTTTCCCGTAACAGTGAAAAACGAAAAACGAAAAAAGAATAGTGCTTATTATGGGTTGAATTGTGTCTACCAAAGTACTTCAGAAAGTGATTTATTTGGAAACAAAACTACTACAGTTGTAATTAGTTAAGGTGAAATAATACTGGAGCACGGTAGGCCCTCAATCCAACATAACTGCTTTTCTTATCAGAACAGACACAGAGACAGAGACACATGAGGTAACACACTAAGTGACAATGGAGAAAGAGATTTAAGTGCTGCAACTGCAAGCCAAGGGGACAAAGATTGTTGGCAAACCACAAGAAACTAAAGAGACAAGAAAGAATACTCCCTGCAGGTTTCAGTGGGAGCAATGCCCTGCCACCTTCTTGATTTGGGCTTCTAACTTCCCGAACAGTGAGATAATAAATGTTTGTTCCTTAAGCCATCCAGTTTGTGGTACTTTATTATGACAGTCCTAAGGAACTAATGCAGCGCCATCTGTCTTCTTCATCAAGACAATCTAAAGAGTTGTATGTAAGAGAAAGATGATCTTCAATTTTCTAAGTAATCTGGGAACTGAGAGACTGTATTTTGCCTACAAGCATGGCTAATGTTTCTATTTTCTATATATTGTAATTATTTGGCATCTTGGAAACTTGTGGACTCAGAGAGGCACTGCCCCTTACAGAGCTAGTTAATTCCTAGAGACAACAGCTTGCCTGCGAGCATGTCTTTGATTTGCAAACCGAGCAATCCATAGTTCATAATGCTAACCACCTCCTTTTTGGAACTCTCACATACCATACCAATATTCCCCCTGCCCTACATCATCCCAGAGCCAGGTACAAGACAACTAGAGACCACCCCTAAAGCGAGAGCCCACTGAAATTATTCAAACTATTTCATCCTAAACTACCTCAGCACTTCTAACCTATTTCACTCGTTTCTTCCAATGAAAACCTCAATGAAGGATCTGGTCCTTGCCTTTTCTTGGCTCCTTCTACCTTCTGATTGACTCAGGTGCTTCCCCACCCCCAACTTTTTTGGGGACCTGTAAGTAATAAACTCTTCTTTCAAGGAAGTTGTCTCTGTCTGATGGTAGTTCCTGATTAAATGAAATCCTGATATGTTTTAAAACATGATTTCACTTTTCTGCTGTAAATAAACTTATAGTAGTCCCCCCTTTATCTGAGTTTTCAATTCTACAGCTTCAGTTACCCATAGTCAACCGAGGTCTGAAAATGTTAAAAAGAAAATCCCACAAATAAACAATTCATAAGTTTTAAATTGTGGGCTGTTCTGAGTATCCTGATGAAATCTTGTGCTATCGTATTCCATTCTGCCAAGGACAAAGATCATCCCTTTGTACATGCCATATATGCTATGTGACCGTTAGTCACTAAGTAGCTGTCTCAGTTATCAGACCGACTCTGGGTATCACAATGCTTGTGTTCAAGTAACCTTTATTTTACGTAATAATTGCCTCAAAGACCAAGAGTAGTGATGCTGGCAATTTGGATATACCAGAGAAACAATACACTGCTTCCTTTAAGGGAAAAGATTAAAGTTCTTGACTTACAGAGGAAAGAGAAAAAATTGTATGCTAAGGTTGCTAAGATCTATGGTAAGAAAAATGTCTTCTATTGGTGAAATTGTGAACAAGGAAAAAGAAATTCATGATAGTTTGCTGAAAGAGAGATCACCCTCACATAACATATTACAGTACATTGTTATAATTGTTCTAGTTTATTATTGCTAAATTTTTGTTGTTACTAATTTATAAATTAAACTTTATCATAGGTATGTCTGTATAGGAAAAAAGATAGTATACATAGGCTTTGGCACTATCTGTGGTTTCAGGCATTTACTGAGGGTCTTGGAATGTGTCCCCACATATAAGGGGGCACTACTGTATTTGATCTTAATACTGATAGAACTAGGGCCAAAATTATATTTCCTTGATAACAACAAATAATAATAATAGTAATAATAATAATAATAATAAGGAAATGCTGAATGGTAACATACACTTTATAATTCTATTTTTGCACAAATTTCTATCAATAAGAAGGGAAAAATTCTATTACATTGGAAGCATTCTCAGGATAGAAGATAGACCCTTAGTTTTCCCTCTTTTGTTTTGTTTTAATCTGAACTCTGCCAATAAAAAATGGTGTGGTTTTGAATAAATTCATTAAACATCTCTGCACTCACTTTCTTTCTTTCTTTTTTTTTTTTTAGAGTAAGGGTTGCAATTTTATTTATTTTATCTTTTTAATTATTTTATTTTTTTAAGGAGGGCGCCACTCACAGTGGCCCATGCAGGGATCATCTGCTCCAACAATGTTGATGTTATCAATGCCACGCTCTAACCAATGAACTAGCCAGGAATCTCTCCTCTTTTTTTCTAGTCAGTATAATGACATTTGTTTTCCTTATCTGATAAATTTCTGTGAGTAATGTTTTCTCATGTCTTCACTGTAAGTCTAGATTGTGGCAGTCAACTTGTGAGTCCACTAGAGCAGTTGCAAAGATGAATGAGACCTGACATCCACCATTGAAAATAGTGAAAATTTCATGCAAATGTACCTTGGAGAATTAAAATAATTATATAAATCTAAAGTGTTTTTATCTTCATGATTTTTATTAGTTAACTATTACATTTTTAATAAAATTGATAGTGTAAATAAAGCATGTAATATAAGATGTACAAGATACAGAATAAGAATAATTGACCAACCATGTTGTATAGAAAGATTTCTCAGAAATCTGGGAAGTTCTTCATTAAATCCAAGCAATAAAAGCGGGGGTGGGGGGTAGGGGAAGAACACACTGTGTGTAGTGGGAGACAAGAGATTAAAGCCCCCTTACCCCACCTCACCATATCCAACCAGGAGCAGTACACCATACCACTTGCTCCCAGATTCGATTAGCCCTGGATAGAGCCTACCAGGAGCCTTTACCAGAATCTCTCAAATTTATACCATCTACATTCTCTGCATAAAAGAGTGTTCCCACTTATCACAGTGCACAAGAAAGTTTTTTTTTTCTTTGTGTATTCCAATTTTACAGTTTTTTCTAAACAATGGAATGTTCTTTTCTCTTACACATAAAGCGTGGGTATTGCAAAATGTTACTAAATGTGTGTGTAATTATTTAGTCACTAAATATGTGTACTAAAATATTAAATATTAAAATATTTGTTAAAATTTATAAATAGTATGAAGCTTATTTTGTAGTATTAAGTAGAAGAAGAGTGATGAAGTATTTGGTGATATTCTCAGGGATATATGATAACTATATAATAAAATACATTTTAAAAGTTGGTAACTGATTTTTCTCTGGTGAGATGAAGGCTGATTATTCCCACCTCCACCCCCCCCACCCAATATCTAGATTTTTCATTCTGAGCTATGACTTATGAACTGAAAAAAAAAATATTAAACTGACCTTTTCCAAAGCATTTTATATAGAAGAGTAATAGTCTTAAAATGCATCTTTTTTACAAATGTAGTTTTTTATTATTTCCCTAAAATTTCAGTTTATCCTGGGCATTTAAAAAAGTGTTGTGAAGAAGGTACCTTAGGATATTATGATAAATAGAAAAAAAACTTTGCTTAGTAAGCTATATTCAAAAAATTGAAGAAAATGTGCAAGGAAAAGTTAGTTAAGCCTGGCATCATTAAGCCTCAGCTTTCTGTTACTGGACTTTCAGATATATATGTAACCTGAATTTTTGAAGTTTCTACCATTTGATTATAACTAATAAGGGTGATATTTGCCCAAATCAAGTTTGACTTGATCCTTCTAGTCTATAATGCTGCATATTTATTTCTAGGATATAAACTGCCCTACATTTGAGGAAACAAAATAAATTTCATTTTTAGGAACTGGGCACTTATTTAAAATCTTAATATCAGTTTTCCTGTTTGAGGGGTATAATTCTATACCTCACGTAAGAAATTTTTGTATTCCCTCATATGTAACAAATTTCTTTTCTGAATATTACTATCTATATGTAATCAAAAAGCAAACACTATAATTTCAGAATACTTTTTAAGTTAACTTATCTTTTAATTTAACTTTGTATCATTGCAGTATTTTCCATAAATACTTAAAACTTTCAATCTTTCAATGTGAAGAATATTTTCTCTGTGAATTGCTTAAAAAATATTAAAATTCAAAATGTATCATAGTGAAACAGATCATTAATTTCATATCTCTTTAGCAAAGAGTCGCCTATTTAATATTGCCTTGTTGCATGGTAATCGAGTGTACTATCATTATAAAAAACAAACAAACAAACAAACAAAAACGATTACCCCAATTTTGAGCTACTCAATCAGACTTTAGCTATCAATCATATTTCATACAGAAGTGTTCCAATCTTTTTCCCTAGGGGTTCAGAAAACTGGTTTTGTGGAGAAGGAGTTCTAGCAGTGTCTTGGGAATATGGGCAGAGAAGGAAGTGACTCACTTTCTGGCAGGACTGCTGCAGAGTTTCTTTATTGCTTTATTGGGTTGGGATGAAGGAAGGCTTTAAAGCAGAAGTATGATTTGGGACACAGCTAACGTACTTTTCTTGAAGATGCAATCCCAAACCATTTCATATAAGAATAGGATATTTGTGAGTTTTTAAAAAATTCATAGAGTACTAATTACGTGAGGTCTTAGAGACATCTTTTCCCACAAACCACCTGTTGACAGTGCTACTTACTGCTCCCCGGAGTCACACAGAATGTGTCCTGAGAACAATCACAAAAGGCTACCTATTTTCTAGGTTAATATCAAGAATAAATAGTCTGATAATAGGTCATCTCTTATGCATAAAACATAATAAGGAAAGAAACACAAAGTATGCAAAATTGGCAAGCCACAATGGGGAGACACAATACCCTTCATCAGAAGGTAAAATATAAAGAATTTCTTGAGTCAGGGTTATCAGTCCAGTCATAATTTATGTTCCCACTTTGGCAGTAGTCCTTAGGTTGTAAATTATGAGTTTCCGGGCCAAGACATCACATTCAGTCATTTATTTATTCAATCAACAGAATGTTATTGAATGCCTAATGCCCTCTTCCGAAGTTCCATAACCTGAAAACACAGCAAGGACAATGTCATAGTTCCTCACTGTAACTAGTTTGCTGTGATGTTTGGCAGAGAGTTAACTGTAAAGAATATATTTCCACACAAGTGTTGTGACCAGTTTAAGTACATGAGGTGCTGGGAACAAATTAGGGGGAGCAATTTCTAATCCAGTCCTGGGGATAATTCATCTTTCTTTTCCTTAAACAACTTATGATTAAATCGAATTTCAAATCTAGATGATTCAAATCGTTTCATTTTAAATAATGTTAATATTCACTATTATAACAGTTATGCTGATGATGACTAGTGTTAGAAAACAAAAATAGAAATTTTTGACCTTAACAAAATAGTGTGGGACAATGAAATCTGATATCCCACTCACAGACAGTAAGAATTCCTCACCTGTATAACAATATTAAATGATCCATAAACCTCAAAAACAACCCAAAGATAAATAGAAAGAATGCCACACGTAAGTACTTTTTTCCCAAATTACTAAAACAACAACAATAATAATAATAATAATAATAATAATAATAATAATAATGAGAAAATCTTGAAAGCAACCAAAGTAAAAAGAGAAAATACGTATAATTCTCACTGGAACCTGTGAAGGTCAGAAAATCATAATAAAACATCTTTAAAGTGCAGGGGGAGAAAAAAGGCCATGCAGAATTCTATGCTCAGTAAAAATATCCTGTAAAAATGATTTTTCAATAAAGACATGGTGGATAAGTGAGAGAATTGGTAACCAACAGATCTTCTGTATAAAAAATTTTGAGAAATGATATAAAATGAAATACGCATCTAAGAAAGAAAAGAAAGCCTCCAAGAATGATATATGAATAGGTACATTTTTAAAAGATTATATTTAGGTATCTTTATTCAGAAATATGATGCAAGTTTACAAAATTTACTGTACATTACCAAATGAATCTGCATTGAAAAAAAATAAATCCCAAAACAAAGCATGTCAAATGTGCAGCTGTCAATCTGCTATCAATAAGGGTATAAAATAATCCAATAATTTATTCAAGATCTGGCCTTAGGTTTAAGAAACTTCAGCAATTTAAAGAATTCTGTCTTGTCACATGATATCAGAGAAATTGGAAATTGGAACTCTATACAAATGTAACCAAGTGAACAAGAATACTAGTAAATCTTTCTACTATCTTCTTAATCAGAATAGAATAAAAATGAACACACACAACAATGCAGAAGTGCCAACTCTCTCACATGTGATTTAAAAATTAAACCTTGAATCTTAAGCCAAATGCATAAGAAACACTTTTGAACTTTGTAACTGGTTTGTGCAGAAAAATATGCTTCTAGATTTCATTTTAAGAGTGTTTAATAACTACAATTTACTTTTAAATCAAACTTGGGTGTTTTACCTCATTTAATTTTATTAAAAGATCATTAAATTTTAAATACAATATAATAGCATTATAAAATGAGGTTAACATTTGAATTATATGACGATAATAGCAAGAAGAATGTGCAGGAAAATGGAATTATAGTCTTGAAAGTGCTACAAATATGAAGATTTTAATACAAAGTGAGAAATAAGAAGTGTGATTTATTAAGTTTAGTGGGATATGGGATAAAATGGTACAATATTAATTCTAAGTAGATACTAATACTTAGTAATACTTAGTAATACCTAGAGTGATCAGGAAGAGGATAGACAGATACATAGATAGATAGATGATTGATGATAGACAGATAGATATATGGTAGGTAGGTAGGCAGATAGATAGATAGATAGATAGATAGATAGATAGATAGATAGATAGATGATTGGTGGTAGATAGATGATAGATAAATAGATAGATAGATAGATAATAGGATAGATAGAGATGAGGTCAATATAGGAAATGCCGTGGAATACTGAAAGAAAAAAAAATAACTAGAAAGAAGTCAAGAGAGTAGCAACTGAGAAACAAAAGCAGAACGACTAAATGGAAAAACAAAAATGTGATTGTAGCAATAATTACATTACAAATGGACTAAATTCTCCAATTAGAAGGCCAAGAATATCAGACTAGACAAAAAAGCAAGTCTCTATTATAAACTTTCTACAATAGGTGAAGAAAAGAAAAGAAACTACCAGGCATTTAATAAAAATATCAACAGATTTTATTTGATCTGCTGAAGTAGGGAAGAGACTTCAGTACAGAACTGAGATCAACACTGAATATAGCGAAGACAGCTGCACATTTATTACCGGTGAGTAGAGTGAGAGAGTCAGTGGAAGGAAAATTACTAGCAAAATATATCAAGGGTAGGGAGATTCTCGAAAAACTAGCATAAAAGGGCTATTGCTAAACACAGGTCAAAGACTTAGACATCTATGGAGGGGATGAGGAACTTGATCAATTATCAAGGAAGGGAGGATTCTTTCTAAACTGACTTAGCAGGATTCTTTACTGAAACTGACCTAGGCAGGTGAAGGTCAGGGCAGCGCCGAATTTGAGGCCAAGTCAAAAGAGTGCTCAAAGGATATTGAAGTTTGGTCAAGATGGGAGTTTTTGTCATGTGTATTTTAAAATGTAAAAGCAAAAATAGAATGAAGTTAAAACATTTAAAAGATATATAAATTTAAATAAAAGACCCATGGAAGTTTATGTGATTATAGTAAAGTGCTAAAAAAGTAGAGTTTAAGTAATAGAAAACAGTGTTATAAATGCATCAATCGATTAGTAAGGCATAATTTGACAAAAGCTTCAAATTAGAGATAACAAAAAGAAAATAAAGGGAAAAAGAAAAACATACAATTATAGTCAGAGATTTTAACATCCATTTCAGAGTAAGCAATACAACAAAGAGACAAAATCCAGTAAAGTTATAGGACATATGGATGCTACTATGTCACAAAACTCTAGCAATACCTAGAGTGATCAAGGAAAGGACAGACAGATACATAGATAAACAGATACTATCAACCAGATTGATTTATGTAATATTTATAAACATTATATATAACAATGAGAAGTGCAGAAATCAATGAAATAAAATAGAGAATTATGCAAATTTGATAAGCCAAAGTTGTTTTTTTCTAAAAAAAATTGAAGTTAATGCATCCCAATAGATTATAATCAAGAAAAAAGCATTACCAATATCAGAAATGCATTAGGAATAATCCCTATAGGTACTATGGAAATTAAGGGATTATAATAAGCAATTTATAAAAATACATTCAATAACTCATTTGAAAAGGACATATTTCTTTGCACAATACATGTAGCAAGTATAATTCAAGAACACATTTTAAAAATGAATAGTCATATTTCTGTTAAAGAAACAGAAATTTGATTTAAAGGGAAAAATGTAAAATCTCCCCATGAGGAAAACATATGGCACAGATATTTTCATTGATGAGTGTTAAAAGAAAATGTAGGGACAATTTTAGATAATGTTTTATGCAAACTGATGAAATGAAGAAAAGGAAACTCTCTAACTCATTGTGAAGTCAGCATAAGCCTGATACTAAAGTCTGATATATACATTACAAAAATAAAATAGAATCCTATATGCCTAAAGAAAATAGATGCAAAATCCTAAACAAAATTATATTAAATAAAATCCAGGGATACAAAATTAATAAAATTATGACCCCTTGAGTTTACCCCAGGAATAAAAAGTTATTTAAACATATAAAGTGAATTAATATTTCAAAATAAAAGCTAAATGAACATATACTCATATTAATGGATGAAACAAAATTCAACATGTGTATGATAAAATTAAACATGAATTCAATATTCATGATAAAATTGCTGAAAAAATTAAAACAAAAAAATAACCTCCTTAATTTTATAGAGACCATCTACTAAAATATCAGCTAGAGAGAAGACAGGGTTGAACATGTTCAGATTACTGTAGGTGGCTGAGGGCAGGGTACTAAACCTCTTTCAACTTTCATGTTCTTTGTCTTTAAAGTGGGAATTTAAAAGAAAAATCTCACCTCAGGAGGTTATTTGAAAATGAAATGGGTCAGTCAGTGCCATACTACATATGTTAACTGAATCAGATTATCAAATACTTAGAGCCCAACATTAGGGAGCCAATGATAACATGCGAAATTTCATGGTGTTGAGCCTAAGAGTCACAAGTGCTCAAAGGTGAAAGCGTGACATGCTGAACGCAGGTTATGATCCTGCAAAGGCTGCACGGTGCAGGTGCCTTGATCCTCTACCTCATGTCATTTCTCCCACTGTGATATTGTGATTTACAATAAGATCAGAAGAAATATATTTGGTCTTCAATCTACTCCAGACACAGAGGTCCTAAAACTCTTGGAGATCTGTAAGTGATGAGATCAATAAAGGTCTTTCCTATGTTAATGAGGTGACTTTTGGAAAACATCTAGGTGAACTAAGGCTGGAGTCTGGAGCCAACCATGTGATTAGAGGGTTGTAACTTTTAGTCCCATCCCTACCCCTACGTCCCCGACCTCTGTGGGGAAGAGACGAGCTTGAGGTTGAGTTTAATGACCAATGATTTAATTAATCATGACTATGCAATGAAGCCTCCATAAAATTCCAAAAAGGATGGGGTTCAGAGAGCTTCCAGGTTGGCGCACGCGTGTTGATTAGGGAGAGTGCTACGCATGGAAAGAGCATGGAAGCTCATCACCCTTTCCCCACACCTTGCCCTATGAATCTTTTCCATCTGGCTGTTCCTGAGTTAATGTCTTTGTTATAATTAACTGGTAGTCTAGTAAGTAAAATGAGTTCTGTGAGCCACTCTAGCAAATTAATATAACCCAAGGAGGGAGTTGGAATCTCTGACCTATAGCCAATTGGTCAGAAGGATGGATGACAACTAGGACTTGTGATTGACATCTGAAGGGGGGACAGGGAGGAATCTTGTAACACTGAGTCCTTAACCTGTGGGATCTGATGCTATCTCCCAGTAGATAGTGTCAGAATTGAGTTACCGTATTTTGCCGTGTATAATGTGCACATTTTTTGCCCAAATTTGTGAGGGAAAAATAAGGATGCATACTATACATGAGTAGCACTAATTTTGTACCTATATAAATGTTTTTAATCTCTTTATTTATGCTTATGAGTTAAAAGTGTAACTCTAGAAATCAATAATGATAGCCATATGCAAAAAAATACCCTGGAATATGATAATTGGTTTTGTTGAACTTACTATGAAACTTGAAATGGCGAAGGGTTCTTGGCCTTCTATGATGTGTAAATACTGTAAGTTTGTTACTGGTACATAGAATCTCTAATACCTTGCATCTGTTCTTGTGTTTTGTAATTAATTGTTACATAAAATTTCTTGTACCATGATATGTTAAAAAATAAATGCTAAAATTCCTTTATAATACGAAAAACACCTAAATGTAAAAAAATAAAAATTTGAATTAAAAAACAAAAATGAAAGATTTTTTTCCTGAAAGTTTGGGCCAAAAACATGGGTGCGCATTATATACAAGAGTACATTATACACAGCAAAATACAGTGACTTTATTGTAGTTTGGGAAAAATAACACACATAGGAACTGGTGTCAAATGGGATCCACTTTTGCTTCCTTTCTCCCCTTTCTCCACATTGTGAAAATTCTTTTAATAAAGTCCTTATATTTGTAAACTGCCTCAAAACAACAACAACAACAACAACAACAACAACAACAACAAAAAAAAAACACGACCACCAACAAAACACAGCATCATGTTAAGGGTAAGCTATTAAATATTTTTATACCATGCTTACGAATTGAAAAATTCGGTAGTGTTGAGATGTAAATTCTCCACAAATTGACCAATAAATTCTACACAACCATAATAGGATTATTTTTGGAGAAATTGATAAACTAGCACCAAAGTTCATAGGAAAAATCAAAGGACCTGGAATAGCTAAAATGCACATGAAGAGTAAAGTTGAAGGATTTACAAACCCAATTTTAAGACAATTTTAAAATATCAAGACAGTGACATAGTGGAGAAAAGATATAAGTGTCAATGAAACAGTAATGTTTCTTGAAATAGTCTCATGTTTATAGTCAATTGATTTTTCAAAAAGCTGGCTAAGGAAATTCAGAGGAGAAAGGATACTCTTTTCTTTTTTTTTTTTTTTTTTTTTTTTTTTTTTTTTTTTTTTTTTAACCCATAACAATATCATTTATTGGCATTTGATATGACTTGGTCAAAGCATAAGCACATAATGAGGAAAGAATCAGATATCCACAGTAATAATAAAAGAAGTTCAATTTCAACCTCACACCATACTGAAAATTTACCTCTAAATTGATCATAGACCTAAGTGTAAAAGTGAAATCCAAAATACTTCTAGAAGAAAACATAACAGAAAATATCTTCAAAATAATTATTTGCATAAAAAACATTATCAAAGAGATGAACTTGACTTTGTAAAAATTACAAATTTTCTTTTGTCAAAAATATCAGTAAAGGAAAATAAAAGCAAGCTACAAATTAGAAAATATTCAGAATGCAAATATCAAAGGACATGTGTCTACAATATATAACAGACGCCTACTGGTAATTAGTAAAAAGAAAAACAACTCAGTAAACACTGAGCAGATGACTTCTACAGACACTTCACAAAAGAAGATAAATCAATGGCCAATACGATGAAAATATAGTCAAAGTATACAAAGTTTCAGTTATGCAAGAGAAAGGCAAATGTTAACATAATTTCACTTACAAATGGAATCTAAAACAAAAAACAAAAAACAAAATAAAAATTAAAAAACAGAAAAAAATCATAAATACAGAGAACAAACTGATGGTTGCCAGCTGGGAAGGGCATTTGGGCGCTGGGTGAAAAAACATGAACGGAGTAAGAAGTACGAGTTGGCAGTTACAAAATATTCATGCGGATGCAAAGTATAGCACAGGGAATATAGTCAATAATCTTGTAATAACAGTGTATGATGCCATGTGGGCACTATATTTATCAGAGTGATCACTCCAAAAGTTGTATAAGTGTCTAACCACTAAACTATACACCTGAAACTAATGTAATATTAAATATCAACTGTAATTGAAAAAAAAAATTAAAGAAAAGATGACTAAATTCTAGAGATTTATTGTGCCATACAGTGCCTATAATTAATGACATTGTATTGTATGTTTAAGTTCGCTAAGAAGGTAAATCTTAGTGTTTCTATCACAAAAAAATAATTACAATAAAAAGGAGGAAAGAAGACTTTTGGAGATGATGAATATGTTTATGGCATACATGGTGATTATAGTTTCACGGGCATATTCTTAATTCCAAACTCATCAAGTTGTATACATTAAATATGCACACTTTTTTGAATGTCAATCATACATCAGTAAAGTGGTTTAAAATATGTTTGAAACCATTAGAGATCAGGAAATTAAAATTAAACGCACTGCACTCTTTATTTCACACATGTTAAAATTGCTAAAACAAAAAGTGTTGGCAAGGACATGGAGCAATTTGACATGTCCTAGGCTGCTGATTCGGAGTGTGAAAATTGTACAACTATTTTGGAAACCAGTTTGGCAGTTTATTATAAATTTAGTCATGCAATTACCATATAACTCAGCCATTTCATTGTCAAGTATCTGCCTCAGAAACCTATAAATGTATGTCTGCAAAAAGTTTTGTAACAGAATATTTATAACAATTGTATTTATAATATTCTAACATTACAATCAACTCAAATTCCATCAAAAGGTGAATAGATCAACAACTTGTTGTAAGTTCACCCAAAGGAATACTGCTCAGTGACAAGAAGATGACCTACTCATACTCACAACAACATGAACAAATCACATACATTATGTTGACTGAAAAGAGACACAAAAGAGTACATACCGTAGGGTTCCATTTATACCAATATTTAGAACTGCCAAAACTAATCTATAGTGATAGAAATCAAATGGATGGTTACCAGGGGCAGAGGGCTGAGTGAAATTGATTGCAGAGAGGTATGAGGCAACTTTCTTTTATCTTGATTGAGGTAGTCATCATACCAGTGTACGAAGATCTGACAATCAAGTTCGTGAACTTGTTCCAATGCTGTTGCTAACCTTTTTTGATACCAGAGGAATTATTCATTATGAATTTGTACCAACTGGACAAACATTTAACCAAATTTAGTGCTTGGTAGTGCTGAAAAGGCTGCATGAAAAAGTTAGACAACCAGAACTTTTTGCCAACAATTCATGGCTCTTGCATCACGACAATGCACCAGCTCACACGGCACTGTCTGTGAAGGTTTTAGCTAGTAAACAAATAACTGTATTGGAACACCCTTCCTCTTCACTTGATCTGGCCCCCAATGACTTCTTTCTTTACCTGAAGATAAAGGAAATATTGAAAGGAGGACATTTTGATGACATTCAGGATATCAAGCATAATACAACCACAGCTCTGATGGCCATTCCAGAAAAAG
This sequence comes from Rhinolophus ferrumequinum, assembly GCF_004115265.2. NCBI lineage: Eukaryota > Metazoa > Chordata > Mammalia > Chiroptera > Rhinolophidae > Rhinolophus > Rhinolophus ferrumequinum. The sequence goes on from NC_046288.1 coordinate 10,107,024, forward strand.
ATTCCAAAATTGCTTTGAAGGGTGGACTAGGCGCTGGCATTGGTGCATAGCTTCCCAAGGGGGAGTACTTGGAAGGTGACCATAGTGATATTCAGCAATGAGGTATGTAGCACTTTCTAGAATGAGTTTGCAAACTATTTGTCAGACCTCGTATACGTTTGTCAAACTTTCCACCGAAAGTTATATAATTTAGTATATGCATATTTTCCTCAATAAAATTGATTATGAATGAAACAGAAAAGTCATATAAAACATTTAATTTCTTTTTATGCAAGACATTAAAGAGAAAATTTGCCTTGAATGGAAAATAACAAGTACATTGTATACATTTATTATTTATCTTATTTATTTTAAATTCTTGTCATAATGTAGTCATTCATGTTAAATTTCCCAGCCACCCCCTAGTATGTATATTTCCCTTTTTTAATGAAATATAAATGCCTAAGCACAATATTTTTCCTCAGTATATTATTTTTTGGAGGGATAATGCTCTACTTTATTCTTCATTTTCTTTAAGCCAAGCAGTAGAAACCACTAAGCATCTTTCCCCATACAAAGCTGAGTTGCAAGGTATTCCCTCTTAACATGGGTCCTAGAAATAAGAAGCTACAGACCAATGGACAGCTATCCAGAGAAAATCAGCGCAAACAATCATGAAAGAGAAGAAATCAGGACATTTTTTCCTATGACAAAACATTAAAAACAAACAAACAAACAAAAACTAGCTTCAAGTGTTTCAAGAGATTATATGCAAAAATATAGCTATAGAGGGGGCAAAAGACATGATACGATCCCATTGAAAATATGGAAAACCTCTCTAACAAAATGTTAAATATATACAGAGGGTACCAAAAAATGTATACACATTTTAAGAAAAGAAAACTGTATTAAAATTGTAATACTTAATATATACCTATAACAAAATATGAATACAAGTCACATTTGACTTCTGCAATTACAGGAGGTGCTCAAAGTGGTTACCAGACACTTCTGATTATGGCGAACTACTGCTTGAGCAACGTTGACCAAACTGTCCACTTGTATACATTTTTTTGATACTCCTGGTATATACAATTGTCATTTAATGGCCTTTGCATCATCAAAATGTCTAAGCATTTAGGAGTTGCAATAAAGAAAAGCCATCTAACTTAATAGAAAGACAATGAACTTCAAATTCAAAATAGTAGTACCAAACTCAAGTACTGGCTCAGCAACCACTCCCTATGTCGTTTTGGGAAATTATTTACTTCTCTAAGCCTCACCCTCTCATATATAAAATTGTAAAAATTATGTTAGATCATTGTGAAGATAATAAATAATAAATATGAATACTTTGGCCTTTATTATACCTCATAACAAAGTATAGGTGGAAATTTTGACTAAATTATCTCAAAGCTTTTCTCTTAAGATGCTAATATTCCAGATTTGCTGAGACCAGTGAAAATACTCGTACATAACATTGTTAAAATGTAATTGTGTGTGTGTGTGTATATATATGTATATATGTACATGTATACATATATATGTATACATATATATACACACACATACGTGTGTGTGTAAGAGAGAGAGAGAGTCAGAAAAAGACAAATGTTGAACAAATTATGAACAGAAGAATTTCCAAGTGGGAGATGCAAGGAGTTCTGTGTCTGTGACATAAGGACCACTTCACTATCAGTTAAGTTTGTGAGAACAAGACATTCAGACATCACCAAGAAAAGCATCATGGAGAAGAATAGCTGCCAAAATGTCTACTAATTTAAAGCTTTTTGCTGCCCACAAATGCAGGAGAGGACAGCATGCAACAGCTTTTCTACCAAGCTTTATTTATTAAAGAATTTGATGAAGATGTCCCTTGCCTCTGAATCATAAGGCTACAAGGTTTTAGGTATGCTGTTACATATACATTTTGGCTGTGTTTTGTTTTTAAAGGTTTAAAAATCTTTTAAAATTTAAATCAAAAAATGAATATATATTTAAGCATAAAATTAGAGAACTGCAGGTTAACTTGATTCATTGAATGAGGGAGTTCCTGTATCCTCTCTGAGACCGGCAGGCATTGTGCAAGTTGTGCTATGTGAATATGATACAGTTTCTGACCTGGAGGATTTCACAGTATAGGGATGATTATAAGTACATAAATGATTGCATAGGAAGTAATACTTTGAACTACTAATCATTGAACTTTTTTTCTCACTTTTCATCTAATTGGCTCTTCACCAATCATTCATTAACCATTATTGTTAAAGAAAAATTCACATTTATATAGGAGACCCTATGAACAACAAACACAATGTTTGGTTTTCATTTGTTTGTATATTACTTTGAATATTGGCTCTTCAGTACAATAAAGGAATATTTAAGTAAATAAGGACTGTGACAAAGAATGTGACAAAGAGAGAGGAGAAATTGTAATATTGCTTCATATTCCCTGGAAAATAGACATGAATCTCTAGACTGAAAGAGAGGGAAAAAATGGGATACATCTTAAGAGGAAATGAACTGAAGGACTCTAGAAATGAGGAGTCCTGAGGAAACAGAGATGACCAAACACGGTTTAGGGCCATAATCAAAGGGTCTTGTAGAAGGTAAGCTAATACCTGTGCACCATTCATATGAGCACATGGTTTGTAGATGAGTCAAGTCAACTTCTATTCTATAGAATGAGCAAAGGACAATTGCAAAAGCAACGCCACTCTAGTGAATCTTCTTTGTTCTGTCAGTCTTTGCAACTCACATTCCAGAAAACTAATAAAACTACTGCAGAATTCTCTTACATTCACAGAGTTAGAGAGGATAAGAAGAAGTGTATAATTCAACGTGTGTATTTTGGTGAGGCCGGGGCTGTTACCAAAACATACCTAGTTATAATTGTAATTATACAAAATACTTATATCCTAAAATAGTGTTATGAACCAAAGACCTTGAGTGCAGGAATAAAAAGGGAAATCAAAATACCTAGAGAAATAAAAGTCTGTATTAGAGAATGTGAAACATGGTAGGACCTTACAAAATGAGCAATTGCCTATTGAGAAGAGAGTCAACAAGATCAGAAATTTCAAAAGAACAACATAGAAAAGTATATTTTATAATCAGAAAAGAGTAAGCTTCAACGCTGGATATGTCTGTGTATTATGGACCCATTTATAGTGTCTCTGTCCTGCCACCCAAATTTATTTATTGCATAGAATACTTTATTTTATTTTATTTTAATTTAATTTATTTAATCCTATAGAATACTTTGTTAAAGCAGAATAGATGAACATGGGTAAGGAGAGAGAGAAGTACTGGGAAATGTTATGAGAGAAAAGATTTATAGTATTTCTGTAAATATTGAAGAGGAGTGAAGAGAATCATCATGGAATAAGGTGTTAATCTGACATTACTGTGTTGAAGGCTCATTTGTAACCAGTTGCAGAAAAATTGAAGTAGAGATAGTTTTGTCCAAACAATCAGGCATCAATTTCAACTATCAATATTTAAAGACAGAGGGATTTATAAAGTTTAAATGAGGTTGACAAAGTAAGTGTATCATAAGCCTAAATTCATGCATGAATCATCTATTGACACCAATCCTTCATGGCAAAGCAACAAAGAAAGTGAGCAGAACAGGATATTTTTGTCGTTATTAGCATGAAGACTGAGAATCAGGTATAAAAAATTACAATAATGGAGAAAGAAACAATTTAAACAGTGATTGACTGACAATAAAAAAGACAGCTGATATGGATATTGGTCACATTCTGTGCCAGCCACTATTCTAACTACTTTCACATTCAAATTCATCAGTTATCTAAACTAACGAATGACGTGAGTATTATATCACCTCCACTTCACGGATGAGAAAATAGAGAAAAATTAAATGTTATAACTTGCTCAATAAAACAAACAAAAAAATGAGCAGAAAAACTTGTTTGATATATACAGTCAATAAGTTCTTGCCTTAATATTTGTTGTTAGTTAGAGACCTCTGATTTTTTGTTCTTATCCAGAATACTATATTGTATCTCTAAATTTAATTAATAGTTTAAACTATTCTCAAAGGGTATGATGAATGTCTTAGTATTTTTATTTACTTATACATTCTTTATGATCATATTATATAGTTCAAATAAAATGTGTATGCTAATTATTGAATTTATTTTAAAATGCCTTACTTTGGTTTTAAATTAATTGGCCAGATTTCAAATTATTGGTGGTCAGTATTACATACCTCTAGAGAATACATTTTAAAAGAATGAAATAATTTAAACTAATATCTAGTGGCATTGATATTAAACTGTACTTTTGAGAATTAATTCTCAAACAATGGGTATGCTTTGCCTTTTCTAACTTGATATGTGACCCAGATACAAAAGTTATTTCTATTTTCCAAAAAAGTAAAACATCACTAGAGATTAATTATGATTTTATTGGTGGATAAACACTTAAAGCATTTTAAATCTCCTCAATGTGCTTCATTCAATTTTTATATCTACCAAACTTGACAAATATGACTGAAACAACTTTGAATCAGAAAGTGTCACTGAACTTGACAGTTGACCTGACACTTAATCTGGATTATCACTTCATGGGACTGAAATTCTTTGATTTTGTCATTTTGTAGCTTCATTAAAATAGTGGCTATTAGCATTTTTTAAAATCTGAATTTTAATAGTTACTTTTACTATAGAATTAAAAGTAGTAAATTTTTAATAAATAAACATGCATAAATATTTATAAAAGTAACCCACAAACTTATATTCTGGATGCCATCTTTGACATTTCAGTGTGTCCAAATTATATCTGTGCATGTATTTATATCTACATATATGCACTACATGAATATGGATATACATACACATCTCTCTATATAAAATATACATAAATATACAAATATATACATAGGAATGAGCTCATACTACAGAACGTGTTTTGTTATGGGACTTTTTCAAATTAAATAAACAATACCTGCTTCTCCTTATCAATATAACCAAATAGTACAAAGTGTATGGAATAAAACTTAACCTCATTCCATCCACATTATTATATTCGTTCAGATAGATAGTTAGCTTCTGCTAACATAATATTAAAAGTTGAAAAAAGATGGTTTCTGTCTTTAAGAATTCAATGTTCCTTCTGAGAAAAGAAAAAGGTATAATAGTATTATTTTCAGATGACATCATCAGGAAAGAACAATGCATGAGAGAAAAAGGAAATGGTTATTTGATAGAGGTGCTGAAAAACATATAGAATTTGATAAGTGAAATTGAATTGCTGGGATAAACTTTCACAATCAGATAATTATTACCATTTTAAATAATTATATGAGATATCACATCCATAGTTTGTGTTAGTGTACTTAGGCTGCTATACAAACTACCATAAGCCACTAGGTGGCTTAAACAGCAGACATTTATTTCTCACAGTTCTGGAGACTAAGATTAAGATCTGTAATTCCAAGATCAAGGTGCCAGCAGATTGGTGTATGATGAAGGCCCTCTTTCTGATTTGCAGACAGTCACCTTCTCACTGTCCTCAATGGCAGAGAGAGAAAGCGGTCTTCCTCTCTTCCTCTTATAAAGCCACTAATTCCACCCCACTGTTATGACCTCATCTAACCTTAATAAGCTCCCGAAGTCCCCGCTCATTGGGGGTTAGGGCTTCAACATATGAATTAAGAGTATGTACAATTCAGTTCATAGTACAGTTCTCAACAAAACCATCAGAAATTGATTATGTATATGCCTTTCTTCAGAAAATTAAAAAAGAAATGGGGGAAGATACCCCATCCTCTACCAAGTGTCTACCTTATAATGTTTTTGTGAGGATTAAATCAAATCAGATAAAAGGTGTAAAGCTCTTAACACAAGCCTAGCTGTCAAAAATGGTTTGACTTTTATATTATTAGCTGCCAAACAGTAAGCCAGGAATATCTGATATATTACCTAGATTTGTTTTCCAAAATAATTGCAAATGAGAGCAATCCTCCTTTCAGAGCAAAGAGACCAAGACTCAGAGAAGTAAATACCTTTACAAAGTCATGTAGCATTACAGGGCTAGACGTAGGATTAACACCATTGTCTGAAATCTCAGGCTTTATACATTAAACCAAGATACTACATGTTTTGCAATTATTGGTGATTTATAGCAGCAGTCATATGTCTAATATTTTTACAATTTTAAAAATTATTGGGAAAAAGAAATATAATGGAGTACGTATAGCCAAAAATGTGTCGCTTTCAAAAAGTGATGGTTCACGGTATACATCAATTTAGGTGAGTTTCAAGGTTACCACGTGGCTATAGCAGGATGTGGGAATGGAAATATAGCACTCTGTGATTTTTAAAGTAATTGATATCTTATAGGGTATACCATATTATTTGGTATCAGAAAAAAAAAAATCAGATTTAATGAGCCAGAAAATTGACCCCTTTCTCCAGAGAGCATGGTAGGCTTAACAGAAATGTATAGTGAGATTGAAGCTCATGACTAAGCAGAGTGGAAACGTGGGTAAACGCTTATGGGAAGGAAGGCAGTTGAGTGCCAAATAAGGAAACAAAAATCGCAAGCAATACCTAGACCTAGATAAGCTTTTATTAGGACCTGTCCGCTATCGTAAATTATCACCATGACAATGTACACCGTGACTGAGTTAGGTCTTATAATATGGAAAATTTCTTAAGAGTCTAAGAATGAGGTAAGTTTTATTTCCACCACCCATTAAGAAAAGCAGACCATGGAGTCAAACATCTTACTGGTTATATAATATTAAAATTTCATAATCACTCTTTGCCTTAGTTACGTTTTGTTTTGCTTTAAATTCATAAAATGAGAATAATAATAGTATTTACAGTTTGTTCTATTTCTTAAATGAGATAAAAAGAGTAAAATGTGCAGAGTACTGGGTTTTGAACATATTCATCCCTTGATGAAACATAGCTTTTATTATTTCTGCTCTTTAACATGCTTCGTTATGTCACAGTCTTCTTTGTCTCTTTCAATCAATATTTTGAGAAAACATATTACATTATGGCTGAGAGGGACTTAGCAAAAACCATTCTTGTTCTTAGTCACAAAGCTAAAGCTCCTAGATGGGTTGAGGTTCACCAAGAGAGATAACTTAACATTTTGAGGAAACAGTCCCCTTTGAGAATTTAATGCAATCTATACATGTTGAGCTTGCCAAGTGTGGAGATGGTCAATTATTAGGGCAGTGAGCTGAACTGAAAGTAACAACTGAGACGTAATAAATTTACTGTGACAGTGTAAGCAAAGGTCAATAAGATAGGCACTGGCTCCCTGGGGTGGCATTCTCCCTCCCGCAGAACGGCAACGGGACAGGGTGAGAGGACGGCCAGCATCATCTCACTGCAGAAGAGCCCTGGACAAAGATGCCTGCTGTTTTATGGACCCAAGGAGCCAGAAGATGGAGAGAGGGAAGGGCTAGCACTAGAAAAGCACTGAGAGTGGAGAAAAATGCCTTAGCCAAGGCACCCTGATAAGGAGGCCTCAGAATGAAGGTGCCTGGGAAGAAATGCAAATATACTTATGAGTGTCACTGGTTTCAGTGTGCCTAAGACCTTGCCTGAAACTCCTTCCAGAGACTAATGTACTGGCTAGATGCCAGGTTTAGCTTTAGGCAATGCCATGTGATTGTCTATGGTTAGGCCTGAAAGATCACACACAGGATTTTGGCCAGGAGTTGGACTTTTCAATATCTAGAAACACTTTGTAGTATACTACATATACTGCATTCTGTTGCATTGTACTTACTGTAAATAAACAAAATACCAGAATAACTTTTATAACAAATTATGTCTTTTCACCCCATGAAAAATTAAAGCCTACTTTATAACAAATCCAAACAAACAACAAAAAAATATACATGTATCACTTTTTTTTTTTCCTGCACAAAAATACATTGAAATAAGATAGATGCAGTTGGTGTGTGTAAAACATCAACATTTGCTATGGTCATTTTCATGCTGATATCTACATCATCCTTGGCCAAAATTAAAGTAGATTTTTTTTGTTTCTACAGGTTAAAATTGTATGCCCACAAAAATATGCAGTAAAAGTTATAACTAATAATAAGAGCTATGTTTTTTGACCGCTTACTATGCTCCTGGAACTGCCTCAGATTTTTTTTTCCTGTGTATTGAGAACACACAAAAGGTAGAATCAGAAAAGAACTTCATTTTTCCCACTCTGCCTCATATATCTTCAAGCCTACACAGTGCACTATTTCATGCCTGACATTCGGTTTTAAAGGGAATTCCATGCCTCTTTTTCCCCCACTCTTAGATAATAAAATGGAAATATCCAGACCAGCTTAATCTCAACACTAGACATCATTTAACAGCACTGAAGCTTCTCCCCTCTGCCTGATTGAGATTCCTTTGTGCTGTGAAGCCTACATCAGGGAAGAAGGCTGTGACGGACTTCTCAATTATTCTTCTTCGATATAGGCTACTCCTTCCCCCTTTGTAGGTAGTTAATCTTACATCTACAGGATTGGAATTGAAGATACAGAGATGAGATAAATGAAGGAAATGTTGTCAGTAATTAGCACTAAATAATCTGGATCAGGTGTCCTCTAGGTATGGCAGAGTCTTAATGTTAATCTGATTTTTTTTTTCTCTTTTGCTTCTTTTTTTAATTCTTTTCTTATATTTTTATTTATTAATTGGGAGTTTTTACAGTTCCCTTAAGAGAGCCTCTTTAGGTGCCTCTGCTAATAGCTTCCTTGATAGATCAATGACTATTCTCTAGCCAGCCATCTCAATGCCTCATCCCCTCCCCAAATAGAAATATGTGTGCCACACACACACACACACTATTGCATACAAGGACCTACAAGCAGCATCTTATTGCTGAGGTCACCTTATGCAAGGCATAAATCACTCATACTCAGAGTTAATTTCAAAAGGCCCCAGTGTGGCTCCTGTGACTCAGAGTATACAAGGGAAATTGGCACTTTTCATGAATGGAAAGAAGCAAAGCTGGCTCCCTGCAGAGCCCCTCTTCTTCACTCCTCCTCCAAGCTTCAGCAGCTCTTAGCCTTTCTGGTTCTCAGGAAGGGTGCAAACTCACAATGTGTTACAGGACACATGGCAAGCTAACTAACTGGTCATCATGAATCCCCTTTTTGTACTGATTTAAATTGAGGGGAAAGTTCCCCTATCCACTCCCCCGTGTGTGTGATAGGCAGACGGTCACAATGAACCAATAGCCCTCTCTGCAGAAATTCCTCCCTCTTTTTTTTTTTTTTAATTTATTTTTAATTTATTGAGGTGACAATTGTTAGTATAATTACATAGATTTCAGGTGTGCAATTCTGTATCACATCATCCATAAGTCACACTGTGTGTTCACCACCCAGAGTCAGTTCTCCTTCCATCACCATACATTTGATCCCCCTCACCCTCATCCCCCACCCCCCAACCCCCTTACGCTCTGGTAACCACCAAATTACGTTCCCCAGATTAATTTTCAAACCCCGTGGTCCTCCCTCTTTTAACTGTAGCTTTTTAAACCCTCAATGTTGAGCATGAACATAGGTGGGCTAGCTCATCACTTTGGAATGTGCAGGTTTGGGCAATATGTGTTGTTCTCTCAGGATTTGTTGTTTCAGCTATAAATGATTGAGAAAGGGGAAAACTTGAGCTTTCAGTTGTATACATGTAAGGAAACAACAGATGATTATTTACTGCTTTCTGGGCCTGGTGATAAAATGCTTATTTACAAATCCCCAATCTTTCCCAAGATGCTTTCAGTTGAATTTTAGTGGTATCACTGCTTTTGTCTTCAACAAAAACCATAAAAGTCATTTTTGTTCAGATGTGTCATTCTGTAAGGAGGGAAAAGAAAAATCTAAGGTACTTTGGGAAGATTTAACCTTCAAAGGAATTTTACAGGATTTGAAATTGCCTTCAGATATCTGTCTATGTAAAAATTATAAGACTTTTTGACTCCGTTCTAGTATGTAGAAGTATTCCCTCCAATATTGTAGAATCTGCATATTACTTCTTTAAACTTCTTTCCTTCTGAGAATGTCGGACAAAAATTCATGCTATTTTAGTAGCATACATGGTATTGCTAGTAGTTCTTATATAAATAAAGACATTCACTATTAATATGGTAAAAATTTTTGCCTTATAGTTTAAAGACTATTATGTTTTTCCCATCCATCTGTTTTGAGAATTGAGTTTCTTTTTCTTCCTCTGTCTTAGAAAAAAGGAAGAGAGAGAAAAAGGGAGGGAAGGAGGAAGGAAGGAAGGAGGAAACTTTGAAATTCAACTGTTCTTTGTGACTAGTCCCTAGTAATTTTATTGTGTAAAAAGGAATGTTATTGCCTATCTCGATTTCATGAGGGGTAGAAAAATCTGTCAAAAAAAACATTCTAACTTTAATTCCAATTTAATTAACATATATAATGGCATAACTTATGAACCTACTTGGAGAGTCTTCAATCAATATATATTGGTGTAGAGTGAATTTTGCTGAACTCTAGATCTCATCTCAAAATTAGATGTGTTGCCAAACATTACAAATGGATCCTCTGAATGTAAAGTCTACTGATTTTCTTTCCATGCTAGCTTTAGGTGGCTCTATCAGTTAGCTACTAATGTTTAACAAACTTAACAGCTTTAAACAATACTGTTTCTAAGCTTCTGTGGATAGAGAATTCAGGAATGGCATAGCTGCATAGTTCTGTCTCAGGATCTCTCAAAAGGTTACAACTGGGATGTCTGCCAGAACTACTGTCATCTGAAGGTTTGACTGGGGTTGAGAAATGTGCTACCAAGATAGGTCACTCATGTGTCTATTGGCATAAGGCCTTAGTTCCTCTCTGGCCATTGGCAGGAAGTCTCAGATTTAAGAGAGCAAGATGAAAACAACAGTGTTGGTTTCTCTGACCTAACCTCAGAAATTACACTTCATCATTTATACAATAGCCTAGTGGTTACATAGGTCAGCCCTATTTAATGTGACAAGAGACTACACAAAAGAATTCAAACCAAGAGGCAGGGATCATTGAGGGCCATGTTGGAGCCTAACCACTACAATCTGCCTTCAGATTCCCAAAGATGATTCGTGTTCTTCCTCACATGCAAAATTAGTTTTTCCACTTTCATAGACCAAAAACTTCTATCTCATTACAGAAGCAAATCAAAATCTAGAATCTCCTCAGGTTCAGGTGCAAATGTTGAGCCTCTGGATCTTCTGGAAACCTATGAACTAAAGAGACAGCTTATCAACCTCTCCCCACAAAATACAATGGTAGAAGACGTAATAGACATAAAATATTTAGGAACATCTCTTCCAAATTAAAAGACAAATCATTGGATTGTATGTCTCCTACCACAAAGAAGGAAGCTCAATTCCTGGCGGGCCTCTGTGAGTTCTAGAGATAGTATTATTACACACCTAGAAAAAATTTCTGGCCAATATAATGGTCCTACAAAGGGTTATAAGTGGCGCCAAGAGCAGGAATTTGCTGTGTAGCAGATCCAGGCTGTGATGCAAGAAGCTCTGCCTTTTGGACCATTGAATCTGGCAAATACCTTGGTTTTGGTAATATCAGTGGTGAAGAAAGACATTATATGGACCATGAAACAAGATTCATGGGAGAATCACAACCCAGAACACTGGGGTTCTGAAGCAAGTTCATTACATCTGCTGTAGACAATTGAATGCTTTTGTAAAACAACTCCTGACATACACCTGTTCCTGATAGAGACAGCATGGCTGACCATGAGACGCCAAGTGACCACACATCCAAAACTTCTCATTAAGAAATAAGTCTTTTAAGTCGTACAAAATCATAAAGAAAGACACACTTAGCATTTTAAGTGAATCAGCTTTTCAACATAAGCGGAGATACAAGGTACAAAAGCACTCGAGTAGTGAAGTAGCCAGCCTTCAAGACAGTCCCAGTGATCTCCACCTTCTGTATTTCAGACCTTGTATGATCCCTTCCCACATTATATCATGGTGGGCCTGCGTCAACAGTAGAACTTTGTAGAAGTGATGATGTGTCACTTTGAAGATAGAGTTATAAAAGACACTGTGACATCTATTTCTGTTATATGCACTCTTTCTCTCCTAGATCACTAGCTCTAAGGAAATCTAGTCCTCATGTTGCTGTCAGCCCAGGATAGGCTCACATGGTGAGTAATTGATGCCTGCCAACGTGTATGTGATTGGAGTGGATTCTTCATTCCCAGTCAAGTCTTCAGAAACTGTAGCCACAGACAATATTGCAACCTTATGAGTGACTCTGAACTAGATATACTTGGCTAAACTACTTTCTTCATGTGAGGCATAAACACAGGTTGAAAATATTTAAACTAATGAAACAGTCACTGAAGAAGACACATTTCTAAACCTATCTCCTCACACCAAACTGCCTGTGAGTCATGTATGCACAGTATGTTGTATGCATATGACTAGTTCTGTTGTTCATATCTGAAGTTCTGTTCCACACAGGCTACTAAATTTAGAAAATACTTGTGTTCTTAACTTGGAAAATAATATGTCAATGCTGATTCATGTATAATAAAATCAAATGTGACCTTTAGTCTAATTTTGTGGAATTCTGATTGTTCTTTTGCCAACTATTCCTGGGGTTGTTTATCCCCACAGCATATACCTACTTTTGCCTATGTTATAGAAATATCCTGATTTTCTAAATGTAACTATCATTGGTTTCTTTTATCTGAGAAAATCATGAGCCCTTTTTATGATTCTAAAGCAATACACTTTAATTTTATATACTTTGAAAATACTCAGTAATATAATGAAAGAAGTTATAACCATAATTTTAACTCCCAGAAATAAACACCACAACATTTTGTTTTCTTCTTCATATATTTGATATACATGACTACCTGGGTAGATGAAAAAAATGGCAGATGGACAGATAGAAAAATAAATAGGGAGTACTACATTAATCCAAGATAGTTTAGTCTAAACTTCCCCATTTCAGGTTTGATTTTTCCTTTATTTGATTATCAAATCAAATGCCTAGAATCTCTATCTTAGGTTCAATAAACAATTCAATATTTTCTCCTTGATTTGGGATGGTTAATATTAGATGATTTTTTTTCCTTGACATCTCTTGCTCTAAACCCCTTGTTTTGCCTAAGGAATTTTAAGTAGTGTATTTCTAGAAGGTTCAATAAACTTTTGCCATGCGTGATATTCCAATATAGCTTTTGCTTTTCTTCAGTGATTAAGTCTCTCATTCAGTGACATTTTTGGTTATGTCAATCATTACTCTTTAACTTTTACTGAATAATTAAAAAGTAATTCTAAAATCTTTATTATGCTAGAGACTGTGCAAAGCATTTGAAAGGCAGAGGTGAGACAGAAAACAAAGTTTCCTTTAATAATTAAGTAAAAGTCTAGCTCTCTGAGGTAGTGGGTATAGGTGGAAGTGTGCTAGAATCAGTCAGCCCTTTGGCCTTTTACAAAACAATTGAATATTGAGCAACATAACTTTATGGTAATGCAAGTATGGGAACTTAATTACTCTGACAACTTGAGGTGTGAAAGTAATTATCTCAACTAATTTGAATTCATCACAAACAATTGGATCTACTAGTTCAAGGCAATAATTTAAAATGTGTTAATATCCCCATGAGAAAATTTTAAAAAAATATGTTAACTATTGATCCAGAGATCCACATGTGCTTGAGAAACATATTACCATTTAATTTAATTTTCTTTCTAAATAAACATTGAATCAGAGGGTTTGCAAGATATGCCTGCTTATTTCTTTAGGGCAACGGCATCTGTTTAATGAAGTTTTTACATTCAATATCTAAGTTAAAGATGTATTCCTTATTGGTCTACATCTAGATGTATATATTTATCAAGCTGTGAGCACAAGAATCAGACAGTGAGAGGATACCTGACGATAAACTCAAATTTGGGTAACCAATCATTAATTCACTGTGATGTTTATTTGCCTTTTGCCTTTTATCAATTGCCTTTCTTACTTGGTAAGTATTATTTAAGGTTCATATGAGCAGAAAACCTGAATGCTTTCTTTGTAACAATATAAATAAAATCAGATGTGCAGGGGTAAAGATAACAATGAACATTAAAGGAATTCATGGGATGTAGCAGGTGGCCATTTGAACCATCTACATTTTATGCTCTGAGAAACAAATAAGATGAAAAATCTACTAAACCAAGTGAAGGATCTGAAAATATAAATCATGGTGAATGTTTGCAGAAAATGTTATTGTATTAGTGTTTTATATTTAGTTAAGTCATTTCTTTCCGTGAACTATACCTAAGTTGGTCATAGCTAATTCCATAAAGATTTTAAAATGTCCATTACTCTATATCCAAAGTCATTGGATTTATGAATATTTTAAATTGTAATTACTTAGTTTCTATTGGATTGTGCTTTAAGATTCAAATTAGATTGGTTGCCAACTTAACATTTCATTTGACCCAGTGATTACTGTGGAATAAGTGCAAAAGCATTCGTGGTTATTGCAAATGAATTTACTTTAAAAAATCTTTTCTACTGACTGTTTAACATGATGAGATACAGGAGTACCCCCAAAATTTCATGTTTACCATTAGCACATCAACAGAACACAAGAATAAAGCAACAAATAGTCCCAATATCTTTTAAATACAAAGATAGAAAATCATGTAATGAATGTGTATATTTATTCATTTATTCTAGAATTTGAAATATATTTATTCAGCACACAGTATGTGCCAGATATGGTGCTAAGTTCTGGAGATGAAAAGGTGTAGAAAAGCACATGGACTCTTGCTCTAAATAATCTTATAGACTACTATGGAAATAAGCACCGATTGTACAATCACAATTATGAATACTTAAGTATATACTGAGGTAAATGCTCTGTAGGAAAGATGTATGATTCACTGAAACCTTATAACAAAGAAATTTACCCAGATATTGGAGTTTAGGAAAGGCGATTGTAAACTATGTGACACTTAATATGTTACAGACATTTAGGAGTTAATTAAAAAGTATATAAACTCTGTGGTGAAGACTAGCTATTTTAAAAGCCAAGGTGACAGGAACCCTGAGCAAAAGAGGAGGGGTATAAGCTTAACTAAAAGAGGTAAAGCAGAGTCTAGAGAATGCAACTGAATAGATCAAAAATAACGTATATCCAATGGAGGATTTTCTAAAATATTTTTTTTCACTAAAAAAGTGGAGTAGGGCATAATTTGAATTAATGTTTGTGTTTTGTAACTTTCATTATGATGTAACTTACATACAGTAAACTACACTCTTTTCAGATGTACAATTCTATTAATTTTGATCATTGCGTACAGTCACGTAAAAAATCGACCAGTATGCTTGCTGGAAATCTCAACCTCTTCTCTAGTCTATGGGCCTCTGGTCTGAAAACTGGTGCACATCTGGAAACTGGGCAAGGGATGTGAGTTTTGAACTGGGCCAATTGTCCTTAGTCTCCTGGTTATTTGTCCTTGATTTCATCTGACGGCAAAAGCCAAGCAGTACTCTTATTGTCTGGCCTTTGTGACACCACTTTGTATTAACAATCTCTATGGGTCATTTCCCTCGGATGCCATTCTGACCCTTTGACATCTGTATACGTTGTCTACTTGGTTCTCGGCAGTTGAGTATTACTAAGTGTTAGCTGTTTTTCAGGGCCCTGTCATCTCTATTGTTAGCAGTAAGTCTAGTTATGTAACGGCTTCTCTCACCTTCAGCTCTAACACAAGACAACCACTCATTACTGAGTGTTTAGTGAGTGTTAATGCCTCTCTCACCAGCTTATCCTTTATGGCCTTGATAAACAGTGTAACTTTTGAGCCTTACTGCTAAACATAATCTGTTGGGTCATATTGTATATGTACTCCAGCATCATACCCCCTTCAGCTTTTTTGAGCTCTTTATCTGCTCTCCGCCACAGCAATTCTGGCATTTCACCTTCGCTCAATAGGGACGTCTCTCTTTTCATGTTCTGGGAGCCATTCCAGTAGCTAGTTTGGACCGTCTTCTGAGGTCCTTACCATGGTACTAAAATGTATCTTAATCGAGTGCTCCCAAATCAATAAACTCTCTCCTATCCAAACCCATGTTCTGTCCCTTTGTTCAAAAATCTTTGGAATTTAGTAACATCTATACTTTCCCAGGTCCTTAGAATATTTTCTGGCCAATGTCTCAGCTCTGTTTAAGGTGTATTCTCTTTTCCTCCCT
The DNA here is from genome assembly GCF_004115265.2 of Rhinolophus ferrumequinum. Taxonomy (NCBI): domain Eukaryota; kingdom Metazoa; phylum Chordata; class Mammalia; order Chiroptera; family Rhinolophidae; genus Rhinolophus; species Rhinolophus ferrumequinum. Next base: position 10,123,234 of record NC_046288.1, read on the forward strand.
TATCAGGTTTAGCACGACTTTGGCTGGGTGGTGCTGTGAATTAACCCTAGTTATAGGTTAGTGTCTTGGAGGGGAGTGATGGGCATATCCTGAGAAAGGCACATGGTGCCATGCAGGTGACAGGCCTCTGTACTGTCTTCAAGAACACTGGGAGTGCCGGCTCTTAATAAGAAGACGTGGACCATTTTAGCAGGGTCAAAGCATTAAAAGAGATCTGAAGGGGTTAAGATGTTCAATAAAATTTACCAGATGTCCATTCCAAATGTCAGGGCTCCATTTTTTCTTTTCTTTTTTTTTTTCCCCCTGAAACAGAGCTCTGACCTAAAGAGCAGCACGTTTAACATTCTGCACGTTTAACATTCTATGTTATGCCACCACTCTGTTAAGTCCTGGGACTAGTCCTTGGCTCTGACCTTCCATTGTTGGAGATGGGAACTCTTTCTCACCTACCAGGAAAGTCTTCTGGCTTTTACACTTGGCCTTCCATACTTTGTTAATTGCCTGTAAATTTTCAGTATCTTTTCCAGAGTATTAATGCTTAATACCAATTCAAAATCATTGCCTGTATAATTATTATTCACCATAATTGTCAGATACCCAATAAATCAAACTAGTGCATTTTCTACTGTACAGTATGCCATCCTGATTCACCATCAGTGGTTTTTAACAGTTGGACTGCTTTATTATTCTAGGGGCTTCCCATGTTCCATTTCCTACCATACATATAATCCTCATTGCCAGGTTGACAGTAAGTAATCCATCTCCAAAACATCATTATAATCTGCGTTCTCTGAACACTCTCAGTATAATTGGTCACAGATTGATTTCTCAAGAAGGAGATACTCAGATGGTGATTTGTACACAGAGTATCTGTTAGTGATCCACACATGTAGGATGGAGGATGAGAAGAAGGATTAGCAAGGGTTAAAAAGCAATTTGCCATGCTGGCCTAGAAAAACATTGCTCAAACCAATAGGGAAGTCTGGAGCACAAATGGCCCTTCAGAGTTACCCTATTTTGGGCTACAATGGCTGGACCATGATACCTCCCTCATCAGGCATTGACTATAGGCTGTCCCAGGAAGGGTCTCCTCTTTAGCTGGGCAGCTATTTGCAGCTGACTCAGACCTGCAGGTACTAATAGTAAGTTGTCTGTGGATGTGTAGGGCAAAAAGTTATGTCTTGAAGGAGAAACTGGTAGGTGCATCTTTGTGTTCATTACGCAGATTAGTCGCTATAACATGTCCATTTAGTAACCTGGAGGTCATATCAACAGCAAATATCTAAATTGAAGTAGACAAATAGGAAAGAAAAACAAACAAGTGCACAAGAAGAAATTAGGGCACATTAAAACTGTAACTTGAGTGTAATGCGAGTTCCAGAAAAAAGGAGAGATTAGGGTAAAAGTAATATTTGAAGTAATCATGACTGAAACTGTTCAAAACAAAACAAAACAAAAAATACACCAAAGCACAAATTCAGAAAGCTCAGCAAAGCCCATGGAGAATAAATATAAGTAAAACCACATCTACATATATCCTGGTGAAACTACTGAAAAGCAGGGCAAAGTGGAAATCTTAAAAGTAACCAGAGAAAAAAAAAACCCAATATATTCTGGGAGCAAAAATAAGAATAAAAGCTGATTTTTACCAGAAATGATGAAACCCTGAAAACATGGAATGCGTTATTAGATTGTTGAAAGAATAACTACCAACCTAGTTTATAGACAGTAAATATATATCCTTTCACAGTGAAAGTGAAACAAAGACATTTTCAAATAAATGAAAGCTGAGGCTGAGACTATTTGTTGTCAACAGGGCTTGCATTACAAGGAAAAACATTCCTCCAGATGAATTTCAAATCTAAATCTGAGTAGAAAACAAGAAACTTTTTAGAAGAAACATATAAGGACAAATTATAGACCACGAAGAAGAAAAGGATTTCTTTTAAAAATTATGTTAGATGATATTATAGTAAGAACTTACGTTTATCAAAAGATAATGCAGAGAGAGTGAAAAGGTAAGTTACAAAATAGAAGACATATGTACTAATGCATATGAGAAGGGCATATACTGGCATATTATAAAATAGCTACCAGTCAGTATCGAAGAGACTGAAAAACCTAATTAAAAAAGCAAAAGCAAAAGTCTTACTCAGGCAATTCTTTCACAGGGATATCCAAATGACCAATAAATATATGAAAAGTTGCATAATTTTATTGAGGAAAATGCAAATTAAAATACAAGGCAATGCCAAGTCTTAGTAAAATGTGGGTCAATTGCATATCATTCACTATGGGTGTAATTGTAAATAATTATTATTCCTTTGGGTACCTATATCTGTCAGTGTCTATTAAAGATAAACATATGCATACCATATGAATTTGGAAATTATATTCCAAGGATTATATTCAACAAAATGCATATATATGCTCTCCAAATTCATGAATTCATGAAGTACATGAATTTCATAACAGTGCCCCTTGTAATAGTAAAAAATTGGATACTACCCAATTAAATAACCATCAAAACTACAACAGATAAATAAATGGTGGTGTTTTCACACAATATAATAATAACTATACAGGAATTACAACGAATTAACTAATGTTATATGCAACAATATGATTAACTTTAACAAATAGCACGTTAAACAAAACTAATCAGACACAAACAGTACATACTGTATGATTATATTCACACAAAGTTCAAATATAGATACGATTAATAGCATCATGGTTATTGTTACCAATGAATGGAAGGTGAGTAGTATCTAAAAGGGGGCTTCTTGCATACTGGAATGTTTTTGGTTATTTTCCCCCTTGGGGCTGTGTTCACGTAGCATGCTATTTTCATGGAATTCCATTATGCTATTTATGATATTTGCACCTTTCAGTGGTATAATATATTCAAGAAAAAAAGAGAATACAGAATGAATAACTATGAATGTGTAAAAAGTATTGAATACAGTTTCTTGAACTAGAAGACAAAAGGAGCATTTAAAAAATATATATGCATTCACAAAAAGAAAAAAGAAATATAAAATAATTGAAATGTTATATGTGGATTATACATTAGAAGTGATTCTTAAATTTTTTGCTGAGGTTTTTAAATTAAAATTTCCAAATTCTCCATCATGAACAAACTTTTCTTCTTAAATAAGAACAGAATGCTTTTAAAATATCAGTTAAACATTGGCAACTATGAGGTGTGGGTAAGAGAAGTTATCTCAGATGACAAATCATGCCTACTTTACCTCAACATTTTTATTTCACCAAAATAAAACCTCCTATTGTCATTTTTTGTTGTTGCAATTATTATACTAAAAGTAATTGTTGGTAGAAAGACAGCAAAGCTTTCATATGACATGTGAAACGTCTTTTCAGTCACTGATTTCAGAAATGAGTGGAGTTTGCATCTTTAAAATTTGCGTTTGTCTTTCTATCAGCCCAGAGCATTTACCTGATGTATACCAAGACCATTCTCTCTTTATTAGTCTCCCAGCTAGACTGCTCTTACTGTCTCTGTCTGAAGTTATGCTTAACTGCCTCGAGTTTTGCATCGGGATTCTCAGAGGGTTTCATCTTCCCTCTGTCTTGGTTATTGCTTCCACTTTAGCTGCGACATTAGAACTGTTATGTAATCGTATTATATTTTTTCCTTCTAAATTACTTGTGTAGATCGCATGAACTACATGCACTCATATGGTGCACTCTCGCGCGGCACACACACACGCACACACGCACACACGCACCTAAAAACAAAAGTGAAAAATAAAATGAAATCACACTAAATATTAGTATCAGTATTAATATTGTGAGGTTGATAGCCAGAATGCCTGGAATTGCATTCCTTTTCTAACACTTGCTACTGTCTGACCTTTGGCACGTTATATAACTCATCCATTCCTCATATTTCTTATCTGTAAAAATGAAATAAAAGTGGTAACTATGAAATTGTGTTCTTGTGAGGACTACAGGATTTATTTACATAAAGCAATCGGAACAGGGTCTAAACATCATAGTTGAAGCCAAAACATCATAGTGGTGCTTGTTTCCATGTTATTATGAACATAATTAGTGCTGCTATTTTTCTTCCAATTTTTTTTATTCTGTGTTTCATAATTGAGAATACACTAAATATTTTATTCTCTATCCTTATTTTAAACTTAGCATTTATTTCAGAAGTTTTCTCAAGTCATTAAAATAGCTTTTTATTTTTTACAAATTATGATTTTTTTGAGGTGCCATAATTGCCTTAAATTTTTCCTATGGTTAGATATCTAGGTCTTTGTTTCTTTATTTATTAAATTTATTGGTGTGACAATTGTTAGTAACATAGGTTACAAGTGTACATTTCTATAATATATCATCTATATATCACATAATTAAATAATGCTGCAATTATGTTTGTATAAAATTTTTATACATATTTCAAGTATTTTTTTCAAAGTAGATTCAAATAAATTACTATGCTCAAAGATGGCACATTTAAAAATACATCATACCTGATGTAGAAAAATATATTTAATGAACACATAGGTTTCACAGCAAACAGTATTGTCATATACCTTTATGTAATAATGAAAATGTTCTATAATCAGCTCAGTCAAACACAATGACCACATAGGTGTCTATTGAACTTTTAAATGTGGTTAGTGTGACCAAGAAACTGAATTTAAATAGCTAGATGCCGGTAGTGGCTATGGACAACACAGTAAGCATTTCTGTGCAACATCCGCCCGAATTGCTCAGATCACCAAAGAAAACTCCCTGCTCCTCTCAGCTAATACTCCTGACACGTGACAACATTGCCCTAAGAACCCTCATTTTACTAATCCTATATTTTTAAAATAGCTCACCACATTTTTATGATGCTTAGGTTTGCTTGTTTTTGATCTCTGTAGAAATATCATCTTTACTCACTTTTTTTTTTTTTTGGTTTATCCAGTATTTCTAAGATTTGTTCTAGTTATTATATATTAGAAGTTTATTCATTCTCAGAGCTTACAGTATTCCATCTTGTGTGTTTACCACAATGTATTTGTCTATTAGATAGTCAAAAGACATTTAATTTGTTTAAGTTCTTTTACTGTTATGCTATGAGAAATTGTGTGCATTTCTCCGGGGGCACATTTTTCAAGAGTAGGATATACAATTGAGAATTAAACTATTGGGTCATAATATACACATGTTCAACTGTATTATTTTAAATTGCACTTTGAAATGATTTTATCAATTACTATTTCTACCAGAAACTTATCTGAATTACTTAGGTTGCATTCTCTCAGCAACATATTGTATTGCAAGTCTTTTTTATTTCAAATAAGAGTGGTAAAATAGTTACTAATTATGGACTTAATTGTATATTTCTGATTATTAATAAGGCTGAACATCTTTTCATGTTATTAGCCATTAATATTTTGTCTTTGGTGAAATGCCTGTTTATACCTTTTGTTTATTTTTTTCTGTTGGTTTGATCATTTTATATATACCTGAGAATTCTTTATATACTTTCAGTTCAATAAAGTTTTGATTATATACATTGTAGATAGTTTTCCTAATTTGTTGTTTGTGTGCCAGATGTTTCATGGTAACTTGACAAATTCAAATTCTTCATTGATAAATGACATTTATCATTTTTTTCTTTGATGATGATTAGTTCTTGGATCCTGTCTACAAATTCTTTTCATATCTATACACCATAAGGTATAATCCTCTAAGCTGTCTGTGTACTTCAACTTTTTCTATTTCACATTTAAATCTTTAATTTTAAATTTATTGTTCTGTAAGTGTTGCAGTAAGAATCCAATTTCATGTGTCCATGACAACCCAGCTATCTCTTAATTACTCCTTCCCTTTCCAGTGGTTTATAATGCCACTTCTGCTAAAACAATTTTTCACATATACATGGGTCCATCTCTTGCTCTGTATTCTGTTCCATGGGTTAACTTTTCTATTGCCGTGTAATTATTGAAATTTTAATCACAATAACTAGAATAAGTTATGACAGCTGTGAAGGAAACAACATCACCTATTTTCCTTCTCTGGGAGTTTCTTGCCTTTCTCAGTCCTTTGCTCTACCACATTACTTGTATAACCATATATCAAGTCATTTAATAATTACAACTGGGATTTTGTTTTGGAATTATGATCCATATCAAATAAGTTCACTCCCTAGGGACATCATTCTGTCTCTGCCATGTTTTATATGACAATAATAATACCAGGAATATTTTGCATACATACAAATTACCAAGAACATAACATTGTTTAAGTTTCATTTCAACCCTGAGTCTATAACCATAACCAATTAACAGAGGATAACCTGGAAACCCAACTGTGTTAGTAACATGTTCCATAGCTACATAGCTAGTAAGTGAGAAAACTCACATTTAACTCCATGTTTATCTGACGGGAAGGTGAAAATGTGGTTAAATTGGGAGCATAAAGAGGAAAACTATGGTGATATGGCATCTCAGTTTTGGTTTGTGTGGTGGGCTGAAAAAATAGCCTCCTCAATAATATCCATGGAGCCTGCTAAAAAGATTGGGAGATTACACTCCATATAATCTTAAGGGTCCTCATTTAAGAGAGACAGGAGATCAGTGATAGCAGGAAGTGGAATGATGAAAGCAAGAAGTCGGAATGATGCAACGATGGGGTCACAGGCCAGGAGATGCAGCCTGTAGGTGTATCTGGAAGTTGGCCTCTAGAGGCTTGTGGAACAGCCCATAGAAGTTGAAAAGAACAAGGAAATGAAGTCTTACCTTAGAGCCTCCGGCCAGAATCAATCATGCCGATCCCTTGACAGTGGAGCAGTGAAAGTACACAATTTTGGCCTTGAGACCTCCAGAACTATAAGATAAGAAATGTATTGGTTTGTTAAACCAATATGTTTATGGTCATTTGTTACATTAACAATAGCAAATAACACAGCTTGCTTTACTTAAATAAACACACCAAGAATACCACATCACAGTTCAGCTGTAGATCAGGAAAGACCCTTTTTGTTTCCCTAACTAACATGTTACTAGACAGTTTAGTAATGGACCCTTGTTACTCAGAAGTTGCCTCCTTTGGGAAACTTATACAGTGGGATTTAAATATCATCAAGTCATTCCAGATGAAGCATTTCTCCTTGGTTCGTTCCCATTTCAAAACTTTTATTTTTTTTTTTTTATTTTTTTTTGCCTTCACAGCCTGTTGAGCTTCATTGTGCCGAAACTTCCTCAGCTTTGCTGCCACTGCAACTGAATGATAGGAATATCAGTACTAGTGGTAGCCCAGTCTTAAAACAAACAAACAAACAACATTTAAGCTGTTATATGGAATACAGCCAACACCCCCACGAGTCTGCACATGAACATAGATCTATCAGCCTTGGTCACTACAAAGCCAATAAATTGAAGCTTTGGCTACATATTCTCTATCATCAAACCATCTGCAATAAAAAAAAAAAAAATGGATATTCCACAAATGCTAAATATTCCGGATTTTTTCGGTTATTTTATAGAATCAATCCCTAATTGAAAACTGAATTATAAAATATATATCAGCTGAAGTAAGAGAGACATGATGTGGTAAGTTTATAGCTACATCAATAAAATGCAAAATCTTTGATGATTTGAGCATTGTTTTCTCATGTATTGAGCTTTTTCTTAAATCTATTGATTGCCAATGCTACTTATAAATTCTAGGAGACCTGTTTAAATAATCAATGGAACTGTCACTAATTGCAATATTTATTGGAAAAGTTGAGAAAATGTATTGGGAAGGATTATAATATATATCCGATATACATCGATTTTTAAATCATCTTGTATTTTTTTATGTATCTTCTACCACCTCAGAGTTGGAGAAAGAGCATCTCTTTGACAGTGGGGGAAAGAAAAAAAAAAGCTAATGAAAATTACTACATTAGTTACTTTTATTTATTTTATTTCACATAAAGTAGTCATTTCAAAGTCCAAATTGCCCACTCATGCATTTATTTTTTCCCTTTTAAGAGCTTGTCGTTTCCAATCCTTTATTCCAAATTGTCTTCTATATATCAGGAAAAGCTTCATCATCTTCTTCATTTTCATCATCTTCACCATGGAAGGCAGAAGGGTGTCTGCTCATTAGATCGAATCTTATATCCACATTAGCTTTTGCAATTAAATCCCTCATCAATACTCCTGTCAGTATCCCCTTGCCATCAGGAAACACTCCACCATTAATCTGTTCTATCGGCAGGAATATATAAAGCTGCTCCCAAACACCCGATATTTCTTGTTATCCTGTTTAATGCCAAATGCAGGGCTTCAAGACACACACAGAGGGAAGACAACGTGAAGACACAGGTAGCATGCCATCTACAAGCCAAGGAATGCCTGAGGTTCCCAGAAGCTGAGAGAGAGGACACAGAACAAACTCTCACAGCCCTCAGAGAGAACCAACCCTTGCCAAGGGCTCAATGTTGGACTTCCAGACTCCAGATCTGTGAGATAATGTATGTTTGTTGCTTAAGCCACTCAGTTGGTGGTTACTGCAGCTTCAGGAAACCAGCATAGCCACTCTGACAGCAACTTCTCCATTCAGCTCAGATTGTCATTTTCTACAAACACTGTTCAGAAGTCAGATGGACTTGAACTTGGTTCAATTATTTGGAGATGATTAAACATGAATTAAGCCACAAAATAGGAAGTTTTGGTGAGGATATGGAGAAATTGGAACCCTGATACATTGCTGGTGGAAGGTAAAGGTATATTTACATGGAAAACAGTTGGGGGGTGCCTCAAAATTTTAACATAGAATTTCCATATGGCCCAGCAATTTCACTCCTAAGTTTATATACAAAACAACTGAAAACGAGGACTCAAACAGATACTTGTGCACTAATGTTCACTGCAGCATCATTCATAATAGCCAAAAGATGGAAACATTCCAACTGTCCATCAACAGATGATAAACAAAGTGCTATCTATACATACAATGGAATATTATCCAGCCATAAAAAAGGAATGCAATTCTGAAACATGTTACAACATGGAAAAACCTTGCAAACCTTATGCTAAGCGAAATAAGGCAAACACAAAAGGACACATATACATGATTCCACTTATATAAAATATCTAGAATAGGCAAATGCATAGGCTCAAAACATAGATTAGAGGTTACCAGGGACTCGGGGGAGGGAGGATGGGTGTGCATTTCTTACTGAATTTAGTGCTTCTGTTTGAGGTGATGGAAAGTTTTGAAAATTGACAATGGTGATTGTGGCACAACATCGTGCGTGTAAGTATTGCAACTGAATTGCACACTTAAAAATGGGAAATATTATATATATCTTTACTACAGTAAAATAAAAATGAAAGAAAGAATACTAAACAAGTGTGGGGTTTCAGTGAGAGATGTACAATTCTTGAGATAAAACTCTAGGAAAGAGACACCAGTTACTGTGTTCACATAATTCCCTTCCAGCTCCACCCTAAACATGATTTTGACATAGAATAGTGCAGGTTTGCTCTACCTTACCCAAAACTTTACATGGGCAAATATGTTTTGGAATTCAGAATTTAGTGAGTATTCAAAAGCACTCTAATCAAGTACACTAGTATTTATGCAATAAAAGGTATGAATATTCATTCTAAGTGGTTTTTAGGGCTCCTTCAATTTTCAAAGTATGGATAAGAGACTGCAGACCCATAGTTTCTGAGCCTTTGCCCTTTATCTAATTCTCACACAAGCTTCTACTCTTAGTGCCTACTTGTTTCATGTCACACTGCTATATAATTTACCCTTTATTAGTCCTCCAAATTCTTATTGAATTTTGCTTAATGCAGCCTGGTATTTATAAAAGTACTTTATTCCAGGTGTTTGTTTGTTTGTTTGTTTGTTTTTAATTGACCTTTACTCTGAAAATCAAACAGACACACAAACACACACACACACACATACATACACGCATCATGAGTATACACATTTTTATAGTCATTCTTTCCTGTGGTGACAAAGATTATATCTTTTCACTGTAATAATTTCAAAGATAGCCATGTGATATACTTTGACCAATAAAATGTGAGCAGAAGTCATATAGGGTCATTTTGGGTAGAAGTTTGTAAAGCTAGCTCATGATACACTGCATTCTCTTTCCTCTGTGATCATGAAAGCATGTGTCAAAACGGAGCCTCCGAAACGTGGATATATAAGGAGCTGCTTGAACACAGCTCCTTTCTGACCCATAGTAGTAAGCCTATGATACTTAGGTTGTATTTCCTGTGGAATACCCTAGCATAGACTGATAGAGACGAATATTTATGAAAATAATCTAAAAAGGAAATTCTAAACATATGTAAAATACAGTAAATTGCATATAAAACTTGTTCAATTGTCAGTGAGATTACACACATGACACTAATTCAAAAATTGTATATTAGATCTTTTTAAAACAAAAAATATATAGAGAGATAGCTACTTCTCATTCTTTTCATTTCACGGATGTAGTTGTTATTTATAAATGTGGTATCCATTCCCTGTTCATCATCTTATTATTTACTATTTATGACCATTAAATAATATCTATGTCAACTTTGATGTTGAATTGCAAGCAAGCCTCAGCTATTCGTTCTCAAACCCTGTCATCCCCCCATTGAAAATATGGAGCCCAATTAAATGGTGCTTTTCCTACTCTTGATCCCAAACTACAGTGGACAGCCAGAAACAAGATTATCAACAATGTCAGGGAACCCTCTGACAAGGCTATCCCACGTTCTCTTTGTGATCTTGCTTGGGGATCTCGAAGAGTTCCTATTCAGGCAGAGAGATCTTTGGTACCACAACAAAATTCATAAATCCTCAATATTCTGCCAAGACATTTCCATCATTCTTACCTTCTTAACTTTAGGCAAATTTTGCATTCCAGTATCAATAATCCATCTGATCAGTATATCAGGAGAAGTTTGAGATATGCTTGCCAGGAAGTTAATCCTTAACACAGGGGAGAGTGCTTTTATATTAAAATATTCTTCTCCATCCAGCTTTATATTCTATACTCCTGTCCTGGTTCAAAACCTCATGTTCCACATACATATGTACACTAGGTCTTGCAATTATTTCAAAGTAACAACTGTTTTCTCTTGAAACAGACTAAACTTTTCCTCTCCAGTTAATTGTTTCAATGCAATAAGGAGAAGAAGCAGGAGAAGGCTCAGTGGAGTTCCAGCATTATCTTGCAAAGCATCTACCATAAGTGGTATATTTTGCTGGGTTTTCACATAAGTTGAGGTTGTAACTGTCTAACTGGAGATTAGGTGGAGGGTCTTCCCTGTGTCAATATTGCTCAAAGGCAAATATGGTTTCAAGATTTTGGAGATCATCTAAACCAGTGTCCTTGTCCCAGAGCTCAGATTTCCATTACTTTCTCATCAAGATGTGGACTTTTGTATAAGGAGTCTGTTGCTGCTGCAAAATAAGTCTCCTTTGCAGCTCTGCCACATTTAGAATGAAACGTGGGACTAATTTTCAGCACAAATTATATTATAACTACACGAGATGAAGGTATCTTCAAAATTACCCTGGAGGGCTTTCGAGTGATTTTACTTAATACTCAATTGACCTGAGCCTGTCGTTTTCTTTTTCCAAGACTTCTAAAACAGTTAAGAAAAGCCAGCTAATTCCACACATCTTTAAATAATATCCAAGTGCCTTAGTTATCTCATAGCCCAAAGCTTTATCAGCTTTATCTTCCGCATAAATCTTGTTTCATATTAATACCTGTGTGAGTTTTAGTAATTGTATGCCACCATATGCAAGTATTATCGCCAGCCTACTTACACCAGAAATAGGGTCCTTGTTTCTGTCTGTCCTATAAATGTTTCGTTTCTAGAGTGCCGTCCTTGGGATCTGTTTCCAGGACTACTACCAGTTTCAGCTTGAGTTCTCTGTTCTGCCTACCACTTGTCTTTGCAAAAGCAACTGGAGGACTGCAAGCCACTATATGGGTCATTACTGAGGTCAGTACTGCAGGCAATTGGTGCTCAATTCCTTCATGAGCCTGTGAAGGAACCTAGAGAATGACTCTCAGAATTACTCAACAATGAACTGACTGGGGGGAACATTTATGCTTTGGTTCCTGTCCCTATCCCCACATTGGTTGAGCACTGCCTAAGGGGACATAACTACCATGCATTAGTGTGGGTTATTGATAGTCAGCCATGCATAACTATGGAAAAAGAGAGCCAGTTTTAGCTTGAGGCTAGACACCTGTAACATATGTTGAATCCTGCACAAAAATTGTCATCCACTGATCAAAAAATGATCAAAGGTGATACTACCAAAAGAGAAGTAGGACATAAGAAATATCCTATACAGAAATTTGTTTGGCAATATACATGTTTTCTCTGGTTTTCAAAAAGCAAGTATTCAAGTACAATTTATTAAAATATACACAAAAATAAATAGACACCTACATAATTAATTAATTAAATAAAAATTAATATGGGAAAACCAAACACACTGAATGAAATTAGAAATATAAATCTATCTTTATTTTTATTAATTGATTTTTCTGAATTCCAGCCCAGTGCTGGACATTAAGTCTATACAAACAGATGACTTGGTATCCTAGTAAGATACTCAGTGTTTTACACAACATAGGAAGAAGAATAACCTTCAAGGCTCTCTCCCTTTCCCTGTCTGATCTTGGTTAGACAACTTAGTTCATTTTCTAGCACACCATTGTTTCAATTTAGTTATTAGGTGATAGATGCCATTCTACAGTGGCTAGACATCTCTACAGCAGGATTGCTGTGGCCAGGGCCAAACTGAGCTCTGATATGTTTAATAATATGCCAATATCTAAACAATCTCTTTGCCATATATATTACCTTGCAAATTCTATTCATTTTCACTTAATCTAAAGAAAGTTCAGACGTCTCTTTACTATTGGATGGAGGAAAAAGACAAAGGAGTTTTAAAAGAGCAGTATATGAATGAAAGATATTAATTAAGCAGAAAATATTCTTAAAAAGATAATTTACTTTTCATCTTTAATTTGCAATAGAATGCAGGCTAAAGAATTGTTAAAGATAATTTCAGTTTTGTACTCTCTCTTTCTGGTTAAATTTCATGTCCCCATTCTAGTAAGTTATTCTCTCATTAGTTTCACATTTACATCATTGGTAATAAGAGTAGCAACAATTTCCTAAGTATCTATTATGGAGCCATTCATAGTGATTCATAACAGTGATGTTTAAGTCAGATGCTAATTTATGTTCAGTTTAAAAAGCAGGAACGGAATGGGAGGGAAGGAAAGGAGAAAGGAAGGAAGGAAATCAAATATATAGGCCCAGGTACATATTCAGTAAAATAAAGATATCCATGGCACTAATCCGTGTATTTTTACATATTTCCATGTTTCATAAATTCTGCAATAATTTTGATGCATACTTAGTTTGATAATAACACTAAATGCTTTATCTTCAGTCATTAGAAAAATTATTTAAAATAAAGTTTTTATTTAAAAAACAGCTTTTTTGCTGAAGAAATGAAGTGTTAAAAATGGAGGGTAATTAACATTTCTAACATCACTCTACAAAAACTCATACTCCTAACTCAAATCTATATAGCCGTGAACTTGTGCAATATCTACAGGTCATTAAGTTTTTGAAGAATTAATATTTATTACAGAATCCTCGATGTTTATTATAATCATCTCTCTCTATATATATACACACAGAAACACACGTGTATGTATCATGAGACACAAATTTAAAATACAGAAATTTTTCAAAAGAGCAAAAAGAATTCACAAGATTAAAATCATAATACCTTGAGAAACTGGATAATCTTCAAAGATGAGTGAAAATAGTAGAAAATTGGAAAGCCCTTGACATGTTTAGCATTTAAAAAGATCTTTAAAAAAAGATGTAATGGCTGTGTGCCATGTCAGAGGGTTGGTGGATGGGGGAGGGGAGGTGTCACTGTGTGAGGGATATAAATGATAAATGTCTATTACATTGTTTTGTGCACCTGAAACTAATTTTAAAAAAGTTAAGAAAAAAAGAAAGAGTGAAACACAAAAAGGAAAGTAAGCCTTACTGCTCAGCTGTACATGTAAGAATGGGAAGGGGTATAAAGGAACTAATATCAATAGTGTAATTATGAAGTGCCAGAGACTCCCCAAGGTGTTTAAATGTATTGTATTCTCTAATTCTAACAATACTTCCACATTGTCTGTCAATAACGCACTCTGTCAGTCAACTAAAAAATAAAAATAAAAAATAAAAAATAAATAAATAAAATAGATGAATGGATGAAAATATGGATGGATGTAGAACTATATGTAGATATTTCTGAAGTAATGTTGTAGGCAGACACATTTTGGAGCAGGTTCACAAAAGTGAGTTGTGTTTAGATTTCTGGTTTTAAAGAAGGATGAATAATAGTGATGTGCGCAGGATGATGGAATGCTTTTATACTGCAATACAGACAAACAATTGACATTTTCGAGGTAGCACCCATCGGAAGAAAGGAGATAAGAAGGCTTTCCCACCCAACACAAAGGGGACTATTAAGTGGGCAAAGAAATAAACCATAGTCAACCTACAGGGTATGATTTTAAACATATGCTGAATCACCTTTTAATTATCATCTCATATACACATTTATTTGTATTTTTAGGTCCAGATTCTGTGCATGTTGAAGTTACTTATATGGGCAGAAATAGAAGGAGATAAGATCAATGAAGTTTTGGTAAATGAGTAGACAACAAATGTGAGCATAATGAATAAAATAGTATGCTAGTAATTAAAAATAAGAATGTTCAGAAGGTTTTATTAACTATATTATTTTGGTTTCATTTTAGTTCATATGTCCATTTTGCCGTACTTTTTCTTTCCCTATGTATCTTTAAACCTCACTGATATTTATTTGCTATTTTACATTGTTTCCCTAACTATGACATGAAAAAAATTAAATAATACAAAATGGAAGAGGTTTTAATAACATTAGATATGTTATGTACTGTTGCAACAGAGTGAAATAAGAATATAGAAATTAAAGTGATATACTTAGCCACATAATGGCCAAACCAAAAGGATATATAATGTATAAAGTTCTGAGATCCAAGTGTTTATTAAATTATTCATAACAGGAGTTTTCATTAAAAATTATGCTCACTTTCCTAATTTTAAAAGTAGCACATATGCATGGCTAACAATATGATTCTGTAAATATAAATTACATGATTTTTTTTTAATTTAAAAGAAAAATATTTGCAAATTACCCAGAGATAGTCACTATTTGCACAATAAAATATAATTTAAATTAAATTTTTCCAGAAAAAAACTGAATGCTAGAAAAAATGCCAACTATAGAAAGAAAAAAAAAATACTTTATAACAAGAGATAAGATCTGGTGAAAACCTCTCTGAAGTTTATATTATATATTTAAAAAGTAACATCATTATATGTATTTATATTTAACCATTTCTGTATAGGCCTAAATATAACTTGTAACATAGTGAAATTTAATTAACCAGTTCATTAAAAGAAGCCACTTGGTCACCATGCAATTAAAAAGACTATGAATATTTTTCCTAAATTAAATTTATATTATAATACCTTAGTTCATGTTCATGATGGTATTTTAAGAGGTATTAACAGGAAAAAATAACCTATAATTCTAATATCTTATAGAAATTATAAATCATATTCATAAAAAAATTCCTCTTACAGTGAAATTTCATGTTAGATTACAATATTAAATACATTATACATAAAAATAATGGCATAAAATAAAGTAATTTCTACTGAATTATCTGATCAATGAAGATCTGGTTTTCATGTTTTAGAAAACACCATTTTTATACTTGATCAATACTTTCAATCATGTCACATTTCAGCTTTATATTTGAAACATTATTTTCTTACATAACCTTTTTTGTTATTTCAGAGCATCTATTTAACTTTCCTAATTCCAGTTGAAGAAATGCATTTTTACTTTTATTTTATTTTAAAATCTTTCACATTCTTAATCATACAGTATATTTGACATACTATCCATATCTTCATGAAAACATGTTACTAATCTAGTGTTTCATTTTCTATTGGAAGTTATACTAAATACTTTATAAGTTTGCTGTTCAGCTGCCTTACTGGAATGTAGTTCACCTACCTCTGTGTTGGTATATTTCAACCCATGTTTCTTACTTTTTTGGAAGAATACAGTAAGTAACCCTTCCAAGTTCTAGAAATTTGCTGTCATTTTCTTTATTTTAATGTCCTCACAGTTTAACAGATATCAAAATTTTTATTCGTCATCAAAAGTTTTTAATGTGTAACTACGTTTGTGCCTTTTCCCCTTCCTTCTTGATGTTTCGTGAGCCCTGTCATTCTAAAGATTAAAATGTCTTCCTTTACAACAAATTTATTTATTTTATTTAATTATTTATGCTCCTACTTGTGGACTTTATTTTTATCAGCATTTTATCATCTCTATCTGTCTGAGTTATTTCTACTGAGTAACAAATTAGGCCAAAATTTACTTTAAAACAACAAACATTTATTATCTCAGTTTCTGTGGATCAAAAGTCTTTGCTTGATGCCTCTGGAAGTGACATCCAGGTTTTGCCATATTCTACTCTTTATAATGAGTAATTAGGTCTCACTCATACTGTAGGAGTGAGACCTACATGAATACATGAAGGGAAATACATGAATAGCAACAGGCAAATTAGCATTACATATAAATGGTAACTGTAGGTTTATTTTGATTTTATTATTATAAAATAATAAATATACTAACAAACTATTTTATTTTAAGAAATAATGGCTCTAAACTTATCCATTTTACCAAAAACCTCAGGCAACATCTTTAACTTCATTTTGTGTTTGTCCCTCAAGGTCAATCACAAGTGTTTTTTTTTTCCTATACCTTCCTTTTTCTCTCAAGTACAGCCACTTTTCTTCCTCACTTCTCTCACTGCTCTGTGTCGGTCACCATCACCTATCAGAAGTTTTCATATACATAAGAGCTCTTACTAGTCTTCAGGCCTGAACACTTGCTCTCTCGAGTCCAATGTCAACTTGAAATCCAAATCATCTTTATAATGTAAATCTAATTATGTTCAACAATCTAATGCAATTTGGATGTCATTCCAATGGTCTTGTAATTAATTGAGAATACTTTATAAGACTTTCAAGATCCGTCTTGTTGTAGCAGCTGATTTCCTTTTTAGGCTCATCTCCGGCTACATTCTCCCAACACTCTATGCTCCTAAAACACTAAACTTCTTCAGTTTCTTGACTACAGTGAGTTCTTTCATAACACAGCCTTTCGATTTATTGTAACTTCTCAGTTCAACATCTCTTCTATGCTTTTGCCATGGATGTTTGCTTTTCTTTCAAGTGTCAATTTAGACAAAAGCTTTCTCAGATCAAGATTTTTGTCTACACTGTGTATGTTCCTAAAGCATCCTGTAATCATTATAGCACTTATCATGCTCTTGTTTTCATGTAATTGTTATTTCATATAATTATTTTCATGTAATTGTTATTAATGTCTGCGTTTCTTATAGATAAGAGTAAGTCTAATAAGAATAATGAGGATAAGATCTATTAACTGATTATAATATCACCAGTACTAGTGCAGACTTAGAACATATTTGAAAATTAATATAAAATAATGATTGAATCCAAACTTTATTTAGTAGTAACTATATGCAAACCCTTGTGCAAAGCCCATTATATGAATTACTTTATTTACTGCTCAAAACCAACCTTTAGTGTAGGTGGAATTATTTTGAAGATAATGAAATGAGTATAGAAATGTTAAATTAGGGGTTTCCAGTCAAGACAGAAGAATAGGAAAACACTGTGATTGTCTCTACTCATGACAACATCAAAATTACAACTAAACTACAGAACAACCATCATTGAGAATTGCCTGAAGTCTAACAGAACAGAAATCTTATAACTAAGAATATACAGAAGAAGCCACATCAAGACTGGTAAGAGGGATGGAGACATGGAACGGTATGGTCCCACACTCATGAGTGGTGGTTAAAGATAGGGAGCTATGTCTCAAAGCAGAAGTCCCTGAAGGAATGAAGAGCCCCAACCTCACACCAGGCTCCCCAGCCCAGGATTTCAGGCCTAAAAGTGAAGTACCCACCACTTCTAGCTATGAAAAAAAGCAGAGATTACAGTTTAGTGAGATGGAGGGTGGCTGGAATCTTGGTGGTCCACTTAAAGGACCCACACATGGACTTACTTGCTAATGAACTCACTTGCTCAAAAGGTAACATATAGGGAGGAATTGAATTGTCTGGATCCAGGGCAAGGGCGGGAGGGGAAGCTTTTACTCAAAAAGATATGCTGGCGGAATCCACTGTTCTTCTGTTGAGCTCTCCCAACACCAGTGCAGACACAGGTAGAAGCCATATCTGAGTCTCCATCCACCTGGCTAACACTCTTCACACTACCTTGGTGATTCCCTGAGACCCCGCCTCACTCTACTGGTGGGCGCACTCAAGTCGTTTCCAGTGGCTTTTTTTCATACAATTAGCATGTCTTGTCTCAGGCTGTGGACTTTCCTAAAATCCATCAGAAACCCTCAAAAGCAGCATCTGGCCTCTGCGTACTCCATACCTCTTCCTAAGCAGTCCCCAGCCCAGCACTAGCAGCAGTAGGCCTTGGTTTACAGCTTAGCCTCTCCCAGGAACCTCTAAACCCAGCACAAGTGACAACCATCCGCAGATTATTTCATAGATCATACTATTGGCCCAGGTTGGGCACAGGGAGTAACTGATCTTGGATTGCAACAGAGCCCCTCCTAACACATCAAAATAACACATCTGATGGCCAACTTCGGATATACCAGAGCATGACCCAACAACCTCTTGTCTGTGTTCCGGATTTTGTTAAAGAATTAAGTCAGTTGATATACTTCTTTATTTTCATTAATGGTTTTTAATATATTTTGTTTTAATTCATAAGAAATTGATAATTGTAGAATACAGGTAAGAATTTAGTTTTACTTGTTTTCTGTATGGAAATTCAATTGTCACAGAAGAATGTATTAAGTATTTCCCAAGCATCCTTATTCTCTAACAATTCCCAACATAAGTAAGATTTGTTTCTGTCATCTATCTTATTCAGTTTATCAATGTTATCAGTTTATAAATTTCCTGTAGTATTATTTTAAGTCTTATTTTTATGATAATTTTTATTGCAATTAGTGAACATGATATAACTTTTCATTTTCAGGTTTTTAATGTCTGTGTATGTCCTTTAACTAAATATTGTGGTTTAATAATGCTTTCTATGAAGGTCTAGCACATATATTTGTAGTAAATTCCTAGACTCATTAGTGATTCTAATACTTTTACAATTTTTTTGTTTGTTTGTTTGTTTGTTTGTTTATTTGTTTTTCCCCTGCTGCACTTTCTATGGGATATTGCTAATGCTTTGGCATATAATTGCTTGTAGTTATTGATACACAAACTTTGAACTACTATCACATTATTTTTGGCTAAAAAATCAGAATTAGCTTCATTAAAAAAAATCTACTCAACAACAACAAAAAAACAATCCAATTAAAAAATTGGCAGAGGATCTGAAGAGACATTTCTCCAAAGAATACATACAAATGGCCAATAGACATTATGAGAAACTGCTCAAAATTACTAATCATCAGAGAAATGCAAATAAAAAACACAAGAGATATCACCTCACACTAATTAGAATGGCTATCAACCAAAGTGTCCTTCGATAGATGAATAGATATAGAAGTTGTGGTGCATATATACAATGGAATACTATTTGGCCATAAGAAAACATGAAATAGTACCATTTGCGACAACATGGATGGATCTCGATTATAATGCTAAGTGAAATAAGTCAGACAGAAAAAGTAGAGAAGTAGAGAACCATATGATTTCACTGATATGTGGTATATAAAACTGAAAACAACAAAAGAACAAGACAAACAAATGAAGAAACAAAAATTCATAGACATACAATAGTTTAGTGGTTACCAGAGGGTAAGGGGGACAAGGGGTGGTGGATGAGAGTAAAGAGGATCAAATATGTAGTGATGGAAGGAGAACTGACTCTGGGCGGTGAACACACAATGGGATATATATATATATATATATATATATATATATATATATATACACAAACACATACATATATACATATATATATACATATATATATATATGTAATGTATTACAGAATTGTACATCTGAAATCCATGTAACTTTACTAACAATTGTCACCCCAATAAACTTTAATAATTAAAAAAGTCTGATATCAAGGTTTTTTTTACAAAAACTTTGGATTATCCTCTTTATGACACATTATAGTTTATTAAAAAAAATATATACCACACATTTCTTATGCTACTTCCTACCAAATTCCATCCCTTATTCATGTAAGAATTCAAAATCTAGTCTCTTTCTAATCATTGTTTGATGATTCATTCACTTAAACACTTAATATCCTTCATGTTCAGTCTAACATTGTATATGGAGCTAGATGTTGATTGGACTTAGATACAGATGTCACAGCAAGATCTTTATTAAAATACTCATCAGTTATATCACTAAAAGCATAATATTAGATAGTACTAATGTTGAATTTCAACAAACACACACATACACAAAAACACATATATTTAGTGATAGAAAATTATGATATGTTGTAACAGAAAGGATTGTAAGAACACGATAAAACACAATGCAAGATGCTAGTGGTTTTCTATATTCCACTATTTGCTTCTTTAACAAAATGATATTGAACTCTGAACAAACACCTCTATAAGAGAATTCAGGGTTCATAAACATAGTTTTCAATATCTACTATTATAAGCCATGAATTCAGAAATCTCTACAGGTTAAAATTTTATGCAGCTTTATACTTTTTATTAAGAAAAATAAATCTTGTACATGAGAGTTCTTGATGTACTACAACAGGGACTTTATACAGAGACAAGTAATGGGTAAAATGTATATAATTAATTGCTGAAGAATACTGTATAAAAAGAAATTTCATCTTAAAAAATATTTTTATGTAATGAAAGTGCATTTATTCTGACTGGTTTCCTGAAAATGACAAGACATTAAAATATCTCAGCTATACAGTATGGTAGGAAAGGTATTATATTTGAAATCACAAGAACTATCATAAACTTTGTTGCCTAACTGATGATCCCCATGGTCCTGTTACTTAACAACATTACTGAATTTGAATTCCCTGTGCTCTCTAGGAGGAATGATGATATTATTTATTTTTTTCAATATTTGAATGCAACAGCAAATGAGCTATTATATGTTAATGTATTAAATAGTACTCTATTTGGTGCACAATATGTATATGTATTGTTACCATTTAAAATATTTATTATCCAATATGCAGAATATATCTTTCTGAGTATGACAAAGTTGTGATAGTTTGGTCTAAAATAGTTGAGAGAATAAAGTAGCTTCTAGATAAAGAAGGTAGATTAAATACATCCATCTAATTTTGCTCCCCCTAAACACTTAAAAGAATTGTAAAAAACATGCCACAAAGATAAGTGAACAGGAATACAATAACAACCAAATTTTGGAAGCTGGAAGCCGATGGATTTGTATTCCTGATTTACGAAGTCCCTAAAACTCAAATCCTTACCATCAGTCAAGAAAGCTCAGACCTGCATTATCTACAATTCATAATCCTTAACAGGTTAAAGAACTGTGGGCAAAGGTGTGCTAAAATAGAGAAGAGAGGTTGAAAGGTGATTTAGGAGTAATTTGATATCTAGATGTACTAACACTTTAGTGAATGAGAAGTTTCTTCTTTACAGGGCAGCAGAGAGAGTCTCTGAACTGAAAGTCACCACTAATAGTTGAGACCGTGAATTTTGAATGGAAATAAGTACACCTATAAATATTGAATGCTGAGACTTTCACACATCTCTACCTTATCTGCCAGATCTCTGACCCCCAGGCAAGTGATTGGTAGAGTTGTCTGAAGAAACTATGGCCTTTATTATGTTGAGGTACTTTCCCTTTAAGAGAATCACTTCTTACCTGTTTCACCTTCTAGTTGCTCTAGGTGTTCCTTGGAAAGGGGCTGCATAATGTCATACTCTGTCCCCATCTTCACATGGCCTTCTCCATCTATCTTTCCTGTGTTTCTCTTATAAGGACAATTGTCATTTGATTAAGCCCTCCCACAATAATCCAGGATGATCTCAGGATCCTTATCTTAATTACATCTGCACAGAACCTTTTCTAAATAAGATTACATTCACAGGCTCTAGTATGTTTTTTTTTTTTTTTTTTTTCCATTTAACACAACATACAATTAAATAAATTGGAGCCATAATTACAAGTTTTTCCACAAACCAACTCTAGACTCAGGTGGCAACAAGACAACATTCTACCAAATATTTAATTAAAATGAATATAATTAAAATGAAAAAAAATTATATTGACGAAATTATTTCAGAGACTAGAGAAACGGCAATATCCCTCAATGCATTTCGTAAGGCCAATATATTCAGATATAAAATATGCCAAGAAATATATAACAAATGGAATTATAGATCAGTCTCACTTATGAACATAATTGAAAAATATCTTTACTAAGTTATACTAAACTGATTGAGCAGCATACAAAGGGAATAACACAGCATGTTTAATTTACTCTTTCAGGAATGCAAAGTTGTTTAAAATATTAAAAGAATTAAAAACAAAATGTATGTGATCCTGTCACGGAGGAAAAAAAAATCCACTAAAAATTTAAAAATAAATAAAACTCTTGCCAAAAAAAGAAATAGAAATGATTTTTTTCAGGTTATGATTAATAATCTAATAACCATAACATCATGGTAAAGACTATGCCTTTCAGATTATGAAGGAGTTTATAGTATATGCTATCACTACTTTTGTTTGACACCCATCCAAAGTTCTGTCTCTTACTGTAAGACAAGATAAATAGAAAAAGGATGTAAGAATTTGAATGAAGTAAAACTTTCATTGTTTGTATATAATTGCATATAATTTTGAATGTTGAAATGTTATAACAAATCTACATTAGAATATCAGAACTAACACATTTAGCATGGTGCCTGAATACCATGTCAATATGTAAAAATAAACTTAATTTCTACATAAGAGCAAATAGCAAATTAAATATGTTTCAAAAATTAATAGCAACAAAAAGTATTACATTATTACATTTAAAAAATGTAATAAAATAGAGAGAGAAGATCACCACAACACACAAACTCAGCAAAATTACTGTCAGAAGTTAGGGAAAGATACATCGAGCACACCATGAACCAAAACTACATGCATTAGCAGGGGAAATACCATAAAATAAGATAGAGACAAAAAAATTGCAAAAAGATACACTTATAATGATACATCATAACATTTTAAACTATGCAAAACTACTCTTTCAATATTTTTGTAATGTAATTTTAGTATTATCAGGGGAATGATATATACTAAGTGTATTGGTTACTTGTAACATAGACAGAAATGAGATGTACACTTGAACAAATTAAAATCTTTTAATGACAACTCTATTAAAAATGATTGGATTTATAATCTTAAACATTTGGAAAGTTGGAGCCTTTTTATTTATAAAGTTGTATTTCAGAGTTATAAGTAGGCAACTAAAGACTGCCCTGAGATATAAGATGTGGATGTGTGTGTAGGTTATTCTAGTGGAGTGAATATTAAATGTTAAGAGAATTGAATATGATATCAAGTTATATGAAGTTTATCAGGACAGTTGAGGAGATAAAAATCTGTAAGGGTAACTGATTCAGTTTTCCAACATTTCCCAAATGCTGACAATTCTGATGAGTATTTGTGATAAGGGTCCATAAAGAAGGACATTACTAGATGAGCATACTGCTAGGAAAGAAGTGTTATATGAGTTATCCATGTGTTCTTCACAAAATCTATTGAATGTTCCATTCATGCATAATACATGGCTTGATGTAATCACATAAAATATATCACACATTGTTATTCAATTTCAAAATTTAGGACAATTATACATATCTTAACCTTATTACATACCTAAGCTTCTTTTTTGCCATATTATAAATATCATCTCCTACATCCCCAAAATAATCCAATTATGTTCTACTCCTAAATCCCATTTTACAAATGAGCAAATTGCTATACAGAGTGGTTAAGTGACTTGCTCAAGATCACACAATTAACAAGTGGCAAAGTCCACATTCGAATCCACATCGTCTATGGGGCCGGCCAGGTGGCTCAGGCGTTTGGAGCTCCGTGCTCCGAATGCCAAAGGCTGCCGGTTCGATTCCCACATGGGCCAGTGGGCTCTCAACCACAAGGTTACTGGTTCGACTACTGCAAGAGATGGTGGGTTGCATCCCCTGCAACTAACATTGATAACTGGACCTGGAGGTGAACTGCACCCTCTACAACTACGATTGAAAGGACAACAACTTGACTTGGAAAAAATCCTGGAAATACACACTGTTTCCCAATAAAGTCCTGCCAACAAAGTCTTGTTCCCCTTCCCCAATAAAATCTTAAAGAAAGAAAAAAATAAATCCACATATTCTAGTTTGTTGATAGGAACATGGATCATGAAGTTAGAGTTTATAAGGAAATATTGCAAGAGAACTTTCAGAAATGTCCACATTCACCAAGAAGTCAAAACTTGGGAGCCAGATATAAAATTCCAGGTTAAACAGGATCAAAAGAAAACAGGACTTGGGGAAACATGAAACAAACCTAGCTGACGTCACAAGAATTTATAGTGACATAAAAACAGATCAACAAATTATGGGTGGTGGCAGAATGCTTTTGAAAACTTGTTCAGTTTCCAGAATGCTGACTTTCTTTTTTTGAGTATTTCTTTTCTTTTCTTTTTTTAATTAAAACGTATTGGGGTGACAACGGTTAGTAAAATTACATAGGTGTCAAGTGTATGATTCTGTAATACATCATCTATATGCCACATTGTGACTTTTTTAACTTGAAGAATAGTATTTGTAAGCCATAGTCCAGAGTGGATCCTAAATGGGGTCCTAACAGATAACATTGTCAACCAGTGCGGTAGGTTGTATTTGTTGACCCACTACTATGGTTTAGTTTCTAGAAGGCCCTTCTTTGTGGGGAAATTACATGTCTGCACTATGCTGAATTCAAAAGATGCCATGTGATTTGCTCTGAACCATCAAATGTGGTATAACCTTCTGGGCAGAATATTTAAGAATTAATTCATATTTGGCTGTGTCACTTTTTCTTGTGTCATAAGGTAGCTGGTGAGTTTTTTTGCAAACATGTGTGTTATCATAATATAGCTTATTTGACTGATACTGTTAAGAGAGCAATAAATATGCATTTTTCACCTTGGTAGTAGTGACAACAAAAAGAACAACAACAACAAAAACAGCCTCTGTTATCAAAATGCTTACGTATCATCAGTGTTATAGGAGCCAATAAAGTGACATAGTTTCCTAGAATATCAAGGAAAGAATTAGGGACTAACTTTCACTAATGGTGATATCAGAAAAGGAAACAAAAATTTTGAACAAACAGAAAACATGGGCAGATCCCACAGTTGCATTTAGTCTTTCTTAGACCAGTTCAGCTGGTAATAAAGTACGTGAACCTTTGGGACTGCATATTGAATATTAAAGGCAGGTCATTCTAGTAATTTGAACTTTCATGCAACATAAACACTTCTATGCTATTGAATACAATGGAGAATATTGTTCTTTTAATGGTGTTTGATATAATGTGTGTAATTACAAGTATAACATATTATGCTTTCTTCACCCAGTCCATCTTATTTGGTATCCTTCCCAATCCATCAATGCTAACTTACAAGTCAAAGAGAATCACTGAACCTTTTAAAAGTGGATAAATACAATGTGGGTTATGTGACATGCTTCCTGTGCTGACATAATTACACAGCAATTGATTAATAGGGTGAATGGATCTGCTATATTCTTTTCATTTATCAGGAGAAACAAACAGGGCGGTAGCTGGATGAGAATATGGAATAAAAGAGGTCTTGTGTTTTCATTAGAAGAGAACTTTCAGAATACTTTTATGCTGATGGGAATGACTTTGTACATACTGAAAATTTGATTATGGAAATCTCAGAGAATAGTTAAAGCTATCACCCTAAACAGCCATGGGGAAATGGGCCGTTGTGCCCAAGTTGATCGATAAAGGACATACTATTTCATCCATAGTAGCAGGCATGAAGGCCAACTATGCAGGCACCGATAAAAACATGTAAGATGAGTTGTTCTTATAGGTTACATTCTAATTACATACACACATTTTAAAGTAGTAGAAAGCAAGATCATCAGCTGAGTGGCACAACAAGAAAAGAGAATTAAAAAAAAAAAATTCCAGGAGATAACAAACACATGAAAAAGTAGGACTGGTTGGCAGCACTAAGGACTATGTGTGAAGTTGATCATCATGATCCTGAATCCATAAAAATTGCCCCAGTAATCTGTAGATGGCTCAGAAATTAGGCATGAGAGGTGGTATGCACCCTGATACAATTTATTCTATATTCTTATAGAGAAGGCAGGAAGAATGACCTAGCAACGAGACTGAGGAGGAGAGATGATGCTTGCCCCCAACTCAGTGGTATGAAGCAGACAGAAAAGGGAAAACCGCAAACTATGCCTAGGCGCAGTTACATGACAAATAGTGTCCTCAGAGGATTGCTAGATTTTAACATAAGCGTGATCCGTGTCGATCTTTAAGAGGATGACACAGTAGTTAGTATTTTCAAATGAGATCTTTTTAACCCCATGGTTTTTTGTGCTGCTCCTGAAAGTAATGTCACATACAATGAACCCAAGGCAGCCTAGTACGTATGATGGTTATGATAAGGGGCTCTGGAGGAAGAAAGGCTGGGTACGGCTTTCATTATTTCATATGACCAACGTGTGATCTTGGACGCATCGCTTCATGTCATTGTGACTGGGCTTTGGAGAATATGCTTTAGAGTCTAAAGTTTTAAAGGAACATCTCTATGTATTCCAGAACCAACTTCTTTTGGTAGCTCCGTCGTCATCTTATATATGGGAGATCTTAAAGGAGGATTTCTTTATGTGGAACATGGCAGGGGAGGACCAAAGTTTCCCATGAAAATAACTTTCACATTCTAAGGCAATCACATAGCCTAACAATGGCAGTGAGATCTGATGCTGCTTAACGATGTTCTTTTACAGGGATGTAACTGAATATTTTGAGAACAAAAAGACTCTGCCTCCCCTGGTGAGATTATTTCAGAATACTGAAGTCATTTGATAAGAAAAATCCTCATAACTCAAGGTTCTCTGAGGTAAGCCACAGCAACGCTGTTAAATCTTCTCTTCCCAGCAGTGTTAGTCATCAGAACCACTGCCATGTTGTACAAATGAGCAAAATACCCAGTGCAGAAAAAAGAACAACACATTTATTGGAGAAAATTCCTAATTGGGATCAAACAAAGTTAGAATTTGGGGGACATGGAAATACTGAGGCATAATTCCAATTTTCTCCAAAGTTCTTTGCCTAGTGTATTGATGTTTTCTTCTTTTCATGGCTTATTCTCTGCTGTCATTTAATAATACCTCTGGGTGTGTCTATTGCTGTGATATACCTTAAAGTGTTTTAAGACAGGATAAACAAAATAATAAATATTATATAGTATACTTTATTTTAATTGCAAAGGAAAAGTATAGTGTTATAAACACAAACACAATAAACTTAAAAGAGTAAGTATATGAAAAAAATTCTTTGTTCTACTGAGGTATACTTTTATGTTTGTTTTTATTCAGCGTAGAATATGGCTATTCAAAACATTTATAAGTCTGACTCCATAAGCCAAAAAAGAAATGCCTTTTTTATTTTCGATATATATCTAAACTTTAGCAAGCAATTACAATTTCGCCTGCAATAAAATAATTATATTTCTATTCTTTCATCTGTATTTAAAGGTCACCATCCACCTAATCACCTAAGCCAAGAATTTGGTGCCATTTTTATTCTGAAATACATTTAACAGCGGTAAAAATAATCTATAACTACTACTGACTTTTTTTTTTAATCTACAAAAGGCTTCTATTTATTTCTTTTGGTTTTTTGTTTGTTTGTTCTTGTTTGTTTTAATTAAAGTTTATTGCGGTGACAATGGTTAGTAAAGTTACATAGGTTTCAAGTGTACAATTCTGTAATATATCATTTATATATCACATTTATATATCACCACCCAGAGTCAGTTTTCCTTCCATCACCACATATTTGATCTCTTTTCCCCTCATCTACTGGCTTCTATCTCTTTCAAACCCAATCCTAACAGCTTTATTTCAAACTCTTACCTGGATGATTAAAAGTGCCCCTTAGATGATTTTTCTGTCTCCAGTTTTGTTCTCCTGCTTCCAACAGATATCCTGCTCATAAAGTACTATAAAATACAAATCCTGTGTTTAAAGCTTGCTCACTGTTTTTAAAATGTTATGCAAAATGCTGTGTGATTTCTCCTTTATTATATTTTACACTTGATACTTAATAATGTCCTTAATGTTTTTCTCCGTATTTTTTATTGGCCTCAACATACCTTCTTCCTGGAATGCCCTTCCCCTGTTATTCTCACCCTATCACACACATCTCACCAGTCTACTTCATCTTTCACATCACAACTTAGCATCATTTTCTCCAGAAAACTTTATTTCTTTGACTAAATAAGTTAGAAGAAACATCTTCTCTAGTACCATACCATGAACAAACGAAAAGAAAATTATCAGTCTATCTCTACCACAGAAATCTCCTTAAATCCCAGTTCTGTTATAGAACGCTTTCAAGCAGAAAGAATAAACTAGATAAAGTAGGAAGCAGTAGGTGTACATAGGATTTGAACCTTAAAGATGCAGGTGGGCTATGGGAATATGCACAGATCACTGATATTATATACTGTGAAGGATTTTTCATATCTTTAAATAATGACTTTTGGCATAAAAGTGACATTAGTTACAGACTTACAATCACAATCACTTTCAGCAGCTACAAACTGTATCCAGTGAATTGTTTCATTTTATATCTATAGTTATACTATTTTATTAGTTAATGTGCCATTTAAATATACAACAACCAAAGTGTTAACTCTTCCACTGTGTAAGGATGGAAATAGTCTGCCAATGCTATTTTAAGTTACTTTATCAAATTTCAGCCAACTGTGGTATCTTTTCACTTTTAACTATTCTTTTAAAATGACAATGATCAAAATGTATATTTTTAAGAGAATTTTCATTTTGTTTCTTAGTTTGACTTAATAATAGAAACAATTTGATGGGTAACCAAAATTAAAGAATTCAATTGGTTGTTGATCATTGTTCATTGTAAAGAAACTGACTGGAGACTCCATTTCTGAAAAAAAGGGCACCTAATCAGAATATTGTACTACTAGTGCCTGGTTTCTAGTGTTCTTCGCAGCTTTATTAATAATTCTTATTATAAAAATCAGCTTTTCAATAGTTTTATTTAAAATAATTCCAAAATGAGTATTTAACAGTTTTAAATGACTAGGATGTTCTTTGTTCATTGATATGTGTATTGACCTAAAATATTAAAAAGTGGAAGTTCTGTTCTTTCTTTCTTTTTCTCTGATCTCTATCCACCCCAAGAAAATCAAACAGAAAATGTAGGGTCTTTTTCTAATAAGGAAACAACAATGAGAATTACTGAAATGTAACTTAAATAGCTCTTCAGCATCATTTAAAATCGTGTTCCTGTGCCCCAAGCCTCAAAAGACTAATTAATGATACTGAAAAGAATAAGTTGGCTGATGTTTTAAAACATATTTTATAAAACATGAAAACTTTGGTTGATGGGGTTAAGTGGATTCAAATCACTATTTTGTAGCCACTAATCTATTCATGATTCCATTTAAAAAAATATATATGTATTGTGCTCTTAACATGTCCAGCAAATGGTGTTAGCATCAGGTAACTAGAGTGATTATAGAGACAAAGCCTTTGCCTCTAACTAAATTACTTCTAGTGAGGATGAAATTTATTAACCAAATACTAAAGCAAAAAATATTTAAAAGTATATTAAATGCCATGTAGGAAACAGTTGAGTGTCATGAATGCAACTATCAGAGACATTTGACCTAGTCAAGGCAATTAGGGAAAGTTTCCCTAAGGAAATGATATTTAAATGAAGACCTAAGAGGAGGCAAAAACTAGAAAACGGATAGGGGCACATTAAGTAGATGGAAAAATATATAGTGTTTTGGAGACTAGAGGAAAGCCCAATATAGGCACACCTGGGAAGTGAGGATGGTGAGTAAACTACGGGTTGAGTCATTCTTATAAGTCCTATTTAAAAACTTTTTTCTGGGAGCAATAGTAAAATATGAACTGATATTTATTGACTTTTGGTGCCCCAGGATCCGTTCTCCATAATTCTGTCAACAGCCCCATTTTCTATTTGTAAATCCCCTTATCTGTCCACCAGGCTCAACAGGTACTATTTTCTTGCCAAGCATAAGATATGCATATACTCCTGGCAAAACAACCATACCCATCACAGCACAACCTTTTCTTGAACCGCTGGAAAGAGGAATTTTTCTCACTCTTTTTCCTGATGGAAACACAGAGAAGTATAAGATTGATCTGCTCATGCCATGTTGTACATGTGCATATAAGAATGAAGCCTATAGGAAAAGAAGAAAAGAACAAAGAGTTGGAGAATAACTAGGGTCTGATGGCATTGTAATATGTCAATTCAAGCATCATCTTTTTTTTAAGTTTCTTTATAATTTTTGAATTATATTAGCCAAAATTCCTTTTTCCATTAAGGCTATTTTGTACCCCTCACACACACACACTTGTAAGGAGATTTGATGTAGTAAAAAAAAAAAAAAAGTATCACAAAATTTCAATCGGGAGAGTGAAATGATAAACTTTGATTTTAAATTTTAATTTTTAATTAAAAACTAGATACAATTTGAAGAATATGTTAGAGAGAGAAAAAACTGCATTTAGGTATGATTTTTGTAGTGAACAGATAAGTTGCATAAATAAACTATGGAAATGATAGTGCAGATGGAATATTATTATGTTTAAGAAACAAAGTATGTAAGACATTGAATTATATTGCTCAAGAACTAAGATGACGATGAAAAATTCCTAGATTTGATGACGTTGCAACCTCATTGATATTCATTTTATAATTGTGGAACAATAGGAAAAATATACGGACTAGCTTTTGAATTAAATTTTAAATGTGTTGAATATGCCCTTGACAAGGTGGTAAGAGGAGTTGATGGGAAAAAAAAACACAAACTGGTATTTATATATACATTTTGAAGCCACTGGAATATTACATATATATTATACAAGGTGTATATATTTTGAAGTCATTTGAGTCTAAAAAAAA
The DNA here is from genome assembly GCF_004115265.2 of Rhinolophus ferrumequinum. Classification (NCBI taxonomy): domain Eukaryota; kingdom Metazoa; phylum Chordata; class Mammalia; order Chiroptera; family Rhinolophidae; genus Rhinolophus; species Rhinolophus ferrumequinum. The sequence continues at coordinate 10,154,651 of NC_046288.1, forward strand.
TTAAGTGATGAGGGCACTGAAAAAATCAAGACGATGATCTTAAACCTAAGAAGATAGCATTAAAGATAGAAAATCTCTATATAAAAGAACGATAATAGTTAGAAATGTACACTAGAGTAATGACTTTTTGGTTTAGGGAAAAAGTGCTGTAGAACTCAGAGGTAATTACTCAACATTATTGTACTCCACTAGGTACTATTCAAAACTTGGTGTGCCTCTCTCTGTTCTTCATTGAATCTTTTGCTAACATAATATGGCTATTTCAGGAAAACAAAGCAGAGATGATCAAAAAGTTAACCCTTCTTCATTTGCTATCAGTGCGGTCACCTGACAGATGTCAGATTGACCCACCCCTCCAATTTTGTTCCAACATTGAGACTAACGACAATCACTCCTGCACAAAAAGGTTATGAAAGGTTTACTATTCAAACAATGGGGCTCTCTGGAGAGCAGAGCAGGCTTCCCAAGCAGATCGAAAAAGTGCTTGAGAAATTCAGGAAAGGAGAGTGATTTGGAATTTTATGATATTTCATGGGTGATGCAGGGTGAGGGATCTTGCACAGGCCTGGACTTGCATGATTTGAACATGTGAGAATCAAAGAATATAGAACTTGTACTCTCTTGTAAGTTTGCCCAGAAGTAGAGCAGAAAGGGAAGGGAAAATGCAGTGGCTTGAAAGCTGTCAGCAGTCAAACATCAAAAAATGGAATCAGACTCCATCACAACTATCAAATACAATGACCACACTATTTTCTACCCTACCTTAAGCTCTCCACTTGAATAGTCCACATAACACTAAGCTCCAGAAGTGGAATTTCTTATTTAGTAACGGGAATCAATTTCAGAGGAGGTGCTTAGCAACTGTATAGGAAGACTTTGTTAGTAATTTTCATGGTACTGTTTTGGCAGAAGGAGATAAGGGAGTTTTATAGACTGAAAGTGTGTGCACTTCCAAAATTCATATTTTGAAGCCTCCACCTCCAAAGTGATAGTATTTGAAGGTGGGGCCTTTGGGAGGTAAATGTGTATTGTGGATGGAACACTCATGTTTAGGATTAATGCCCTTATAAGAAGAGAGAGAAGAGAGAAGATTAAAATCATTTCAAGTATATTTTTACCACAATGAAATGAAACTAGAAATCTAAAATCACTAAGAAAATGTGAAAATTCACAAATATGTAGAAACTAAACAATACACTCTGTCATTCTGTAATTCATAGCATACATTCTGTAATTCAATTTTGAATATGAATTATGTAGAATAGGTCATCATTTGATCTGAGAAGCGGACACTCATATCCCTTAATGTTTTTTAATTTTATTAAATTTATTGGGGTGACACTGGTTAGTAAAATTATATAGGTTTCAAGTGTAAACAATACACTCTTACACAAATATTTGTTGAAAGAGGGAATCAAAATTGAGCTTTAATAGTATCAAGAGACAAATGAAAATGAAAACACAATATACAAAAACTTATGGGATACAGCAAAATCAGTACAAAAAAGGAAGTTTACAGTAATATATGCCAACATTAAAAAAGAAGAAAGATCTCAAGTAACCTAAATTTACACCTTAAGGAACTAGAGAAAGAAGAAACTAAGCCTAAATTAGCAGAAGGAAGGACATTATAAGGAGAATAGCAGAAATAAGTGAAGTGTAAACCACAAAAATAATAGAAAATTCAACGAAATTAAAAATTGTTTTTTGAAAAGATAAACAAAATCATCAAACCCTTAACTAGATTAAGAAGAAAAAAAAGACTCAAATAAATAAAATCAGAAATAAGAAGAGAGACATTACAACAGATGTCTCATAAATAAAAAGGATTGTAAGATTATTATGAACAATTATACACAAAACTGGATAATCTGAAAGAAATGGATAAATTCCTTGAAACATACAACCTACCAATATAAAATCAAGAAGAAACAGAGTGAACAGACCAATAACAAAGAAGGAGATTTATCAGTAGTTTAAAACTTCTGAACAAAGAAAAGCCCAGGAGCAGAAGGATTCATGGGTAAATTCTACCAAATATTCAAAGAATTAATACCAATCCTTATTAAATTCTTCCAAAAACCAGAAGAGTGAGCCTTCCCAAATTTATAAGTCCAGCATCATCCGGCTATTGGATGATAAAGCCACAACAAGAAATAAGACCACAGACCAATATACCTGATGAACATAGATACAAAAATTTTCAACAAGATACTAGCAACCGAAGTCCCACCATGACCAAGTGTGATTTATCCCTGGGATACAAGTTTCAACATACACAAATCAATCAATGTGATATACCACATTCACAGAATAAAGAATCCAAATCACATGAATGTTTCAAAAGATACAGAAAATGTGTTTGGTGAAATTTAATCCCTTTACATAATAAAAATTCTTAAAAAACCAGGAATAGAAGGACAGTGTCTCAATATAATAAAGGCCGTATATGAACAGCCCAGAGCTGACATTATATTCAACAATGCAGAATTGAAAACCTTTTTTCTAAGATCAGGAACAAGGCAAGAATGCCCACTCTAGGCAATTTTATTCAACTTAATACTGGACGTCATAGCCAGAGCAAGTAAGCAAGGGAAAAAAAAAAAAAAAAGAAAGAAAGAAAAGAAAAGAAAAAGAAAAAGGCATCCCAATTGGAGAGAAAAAAGTAAAATAGTCCCTGTTTGCAGATAACATATTATATATATAGAAAACCCTAAAGACTTCATAAAGAAACTTAAAAATGATAAACAAATTTCATAGAATTATAAGATACACAATCAACATACAAAAATCGATTGTTTCAATATTCTAAAAATTACCTATCTGAAGGAAAGTAATCTGACTTACAATAGTATGAAAAAATTAAAAAACGTGGGGGGCTGGATGGCTCAGTTGGTTAGAGCGCAAGCTCTTAACAAAGTTACTGGTTCAATTCCTGCATGGGATTGTGGGCTGCGCCCCCTGCAACTAAGATTGAAAACAACAACTGGACTTGGAGCTGAGCTGCGCCCTCCACAACTAGATTGTAGGACAATGACTCGGAACTAATGGGCCCTGGTAAAATGCACTGTTCCCCAACATTTCCCAGTTAAAAAATTAAAAACCTTAAAAATAAACTGAACTACAGAGGTGAAAAACTTTATACTGAAAATCTCAAAACACTGATGAAGAAAATTAAACAAGACAGAAACAAATGGGAAGGCATTCTATATTTAGTAATTAGAAGACTTAATATTGTTAAAATATCCATGCTACTCAAAGCAATCTACGGATTGAATGCAATTTCTATCAAAATCAAAATGGAATTTTTTACAGAAATGGAAAAAAAATTTAAATTAATAATAAACCACAAAAGACCTCAAATATCCAAAGCACTCTTGAGCAAATAGAACAAAACTGAAAGTATCACATTTCCTGATTCAAAACATATTACAAGCTACAGTTACAAAAACAGTATGATATTGGCATAAAGACAGACATATAAAAAATGTAACAAAATAGAGAGTCCATAAATAATTACACACATCTACAGTCAATTGATCTTTGACAAGGGTGCCAAGAACACACAGCAAGGAAAGGCTAGCCCCTTCAAAAAATAGTATTGAAAAGCTACATATACACATCCAGAGAATAAAACGAAACCCTTATTTCACACCATATACAAAAGTAATTCAAAATGGGTTACCAATTTAACTGTAAGACCTGAAACTGTACAACTACTAGAAAATATAGGAAAAATACTTCTTGGGATTGGTCTTGGCAAAATTTTTTTGAATCTCACATCAAAAGCATAGGCAAAAAAGCTAAAATAGGGATTGCATCAAACTAAAAAGCCTCTGCTCAACAAATGAAAGAGTGAAAAGACAACCTTTGGGACAGGAGAAAATAGTTGCAAATCCAATATCTGATAAAGGATTAATATTCAAAATATATAAGGAACTCATATACTCAGAATAAATAAATAACCTATTAAAAATACTTTTAAAACTTGTATAGAAATTTTTTAAAAGAAGACATACAAGTGATCACTAATTATCATGGAAATGCAAATCAAAACTGCAAGATATTTCCTTACACTTGTCAGAATGGCTATTATGAAAAAAACAAAAGATAACACTTGTTGGCAAGAGTGTGGAGAAAAGAGAACACTTGTGCATTGTTGGTGGGAATGTAAATTGGTACAGTCATTATGGAAAACAGTATGGAAGTTCCTCTAAAAATTAAAAATAGAACTACCATGTGATCTAGCAATTCTACTCCTGAGTATATGTCCAAAGAAAATGAAATAAAGATTTCAAAGAGCTACCTACACTTCAGTGTTCATTGCAACATTATTCATTATAGCCATGATGTGCAAACAACCTAAATATCTGGTGATGAATGAATAAATAAAGAAAATGTGACATACGTTTATATTTATATTGATATAGACATAGATATATGATTGAGACACCTTTCTCCAAACAACGTGGATTGCTAAAGAAATTGTGTACAGTAAAGTAAAAACTGATGCCGAACAGAGTTATCTGTTTTGGTAGCTTAATTCCATACGTGCTTTTTTCCTCATTGGTACAATTTCAAAAATGTCCAGTCTGGTGAAGAATATATTTACACCCTCCCATAAGGAAATTACCTAAGATTTCACCTATTTTCTGCATTCAACACAAAAGCCAGGATGACTGAGTGACATCGGATAGTGCCCCAGAGTCTGATGACTGTGATAAAACATTAGTTATCCATCTTGCAAAACACCAGGTGTTTAATGATAGACATAGAAGGTAACGACTTTAGTAAAATTAGCCCCTGTTGGAAAACATAATAATGCAGTACATTCACTATTTGCTAGTCCATGCTCCTTATTCCATTCTCCAATAAGTAATACCAATTATTACACTAGCAGTCCTATGAGAGCCTCTGTAGATAATCTGGCAATCTCCGTTCCTGCTGTCTGGGATGATAATTATTTCCCAATGCCCTTCGGGGCCAGGATAACTAAAAAATGCATCATCCTACCTGGAGCTTTTTTGAGAGTGAAAGGAAAACTATTTAAAATATCTTTGGTAAAACAAAAGTAAACATGATTATCTCTAGCAACAATATATAATGTTATTTATGGTCCTGATTCTAGATTATGAGAAAATCTACCTTTATTACTGAAAGTAGGTAAGATAATTGATGATGACTTTATGTGTGTCTTGTATTTCCTCTCTTCTTGCAATTTAATGTGATTTTCCTTAATCGTTCTTCTTTCAAATGCTCCAATTAGCCTGTAATTTCTGAAATGCCTATATTAAATCTTTTTCTATTGAGTACTTCTGTTTCCTTGATTGGAATCTAGAATTAAGTATCTTTATTTATTATCAATTTTTTCTAATTTCTACTTTTCATTTCTTCAGGTTTTTCTTTCATTTATGTCTTTTTTTTAAATATGGTCTGTTTACTTTATTTTGCCTTTCCATCCTTATGCTTTTTCCTTCAAATAATGTGAATAGTTTGCAGATGGCAAACTACATGCACCCCAATGTTCATTGCAACACTATTTACAATGGCCAAGATATGGAAATAACACAAGTGCCCATCAATAGATGATTAGATAAACAAATTATGTAACAGAAATACAATGGAATATTACTCAGTCATAAAAAAGAATGAAATCTTACCATTTGAGACAACATGATTGAACCTAGAAGGTGTTATGCTAAATGAAATAAGTTAGATTGAGAAAGACAAATATCATATGATCTGGCTTATATGTGGAATATAAAGAACAAAATAAACTAACAAACAAAACAGACATACACTCATAGATACAGGGAACAAACTAATGGTTGTCAGAGGGGAGGGAGGTGGGGGACCTGGGTGAAAAAGGTGAATATATATATATATATATATATATATATATATATATATACACACACACACACACACGTGTATATACACACATATATATATACATATATGTGTGTGTATATATATACATACAAATTATGTGTATATATATATACATACAAATTAGTAATTACAAAATCATCATGGGTATGTAAAGTACAGAACAGAGAATATAGTCAATGTTGCAGCAACTATGTATAGTGCCAGGTGGGTACTAGACCAATTGGGAGTCACCACATAAATTATATAAATGTCTGGCCACTATGCTGTACATTTGAAACTGATAGAAAATAATATTGAATGCCAACTGTAACTTTAAAAACTAAATAACTTTTGAAAAAGAAAAGCAACTCTTTTAAAATTCATCCCGCCTATATAACCTTCTCTTTCTCATAATTCTTGGATTAAATTTTTAATATTTTAATTTCTTCTTATACTTACATTTGCATCTTTGCATTAAAAAAAGTGAGGAAAGCACCACAGTTATTTCATAATCCTCTTTCTTCCACTGTTCCTCAGTTATGGCTTGTCTTATTAGCAAATTTAAATGGACTCAATGTTCAGTATTTATTCTTTTACCTTGCCTTTTTGTCTGGAGCTATATTTCCAAAAACAAACTGTGCTACATTCTCTGAGTTCTAGCTCATTTGAAAAGTGACTATGTAATTTTTCTGACTATGTAATTCTTGATGCAAACTGTATTTATCTGAGGTCTTTATATATGTGTGTGTGTATGTACAGTCCTTTTCAGATTGACTGTTTTAAGACAGTGGTATATCCACTCTCTTTCCTAAGAAACTTTCTTTTATATTCTCCTGAGTAGTGTACTTTCGCTCTTTCTTTTTTAAAGTCTATTGTCTCATAGGATACATCTCAGGTTGACATTTAAATGCTCTAGAATTAATTGTTTTAGGGGTTACATACTTGCTCAATCACTGTTCTTCAAAACATGAAATACGCACGGTGGCTTGGTATCAAGAGCATTTCAGCTTCATTCAGATTCTCTGCCAATGCTCTTCATTCAGATACTGACAAACATCAAATAATACTGGTTTTAGGTAGTCTTGTTTTAGAACACTTCTTTTAATACAAATAACCATCCCAGACAAATATTTTCTCTTTTCCATGAATATCAGTAGGTTATATAAGTGAGAACTGGATCCAACCAAAATAATCTTTAGTTTGAATTTTAAATACTATCTTGTTCTCTACTCTTCCAAAAGATCCAATTTTCTTATGCAAATGCATCGATATCAGTTTTAGGTTTTAGAAATGAGCATTCTAAAAAACAAATCACAAATGATTCTCTCTCACCTTTTATCTAGGATTGTGGTGATTCATGTAAGTGTTGTTTTGATAACAGCTAACATGCTATTTGAAACCACCATCAAAAAGACACCAATGGATTGCATAACTTCTCAAATTACACATAGTGTCACTTTGTTACTCAAATTCAAGAGATTTGGTGCATGATAATAGGAATGTGTACAATCCTTATCTTAAATGAGTAGCCAGATATTTGTCATCATTATTATACAAACACATATCTTTTGAGCCTCTCTTTAAATCCAAGTATTTGGTTTTTATAAAAATGTATTTGATTAATTGAAAATTAATTAATTGATTAATTTGGGGAATTAAAGTAGTTTTTGTTGCAAATGTCCCAATCTGTCAGTAAATTTTCCCTCTTTGACTTTCCATTCACATATGTGTTCTTACCTGTTTTTTAAAAAAATTTGTTTGTTGCCAAATTTCTCTACGATTATTACTTTTCAAAACTGTAGTTGCTCCATTGCCTTAAGGTCTATCCATATTTTAAATGAACAAAATAATATTGTTTGTTTTGATTCCTGATAAATCAAAGGTATTGACTCAATATAAAAGGCTTTCTTTTGTGTGTGCATAAATTGTTTTTTTCAAGGAAATAAAAAAAATAGTCGGGAATGTGCTTAAAGAGGTTTTTTCTTAAAGGAAAAACACAATTCATTATGTAAAATATTTATTTTTTGAATATGCACTTTATACGTAGTCCCTTTGTTTTAAAGTTCTGTTTCTAGAGACTTAATAACTTGTGCTCATTCAAAAGCTTGCTAGTATGCACTGTTTACTTCCCAGGAAGAGCTCCGTGTTTAATTTAGTCATGATTTATTTACAGTACTTTGTAATCCATTTCATGTGAATTCCTAGAATTTTGCCAGGACAGGGTCTATCTTGGATTGCTATTTTTCTTGTAAAATTTTCAGATGCTCAAGCATGGCCTGTCAAGGAGAATCATTACAAACATTCTCTCCTCCATTGGTTTTTGAAAAGGTTTTCTGCCTTACAGTATCTGGCATACAGTATTATTATTATTGAAATTAAACACAGAATAATGTATCTATAACCCCATGAATCAACAATTTATCTCTGGATTATTAAACTGTCAACAGAATATAACATTGGGAATCATTCTAAGTTATTTATTGTAAAGTTAAGGGAAGGAAGTAAAACTGTTTTCTATTACCTTTTTTTTCCCTTTAACTTCCAGCAGAAAACAAAATCTTGCAAAATAAAACAGAGAACTGTTGATAACTGTTAACCTTCAGGCATGGCAAAAAGTTATCATCTCCATCATGCATTTTCTAGTCATGGATCACATTCTATGTTAAAATAAATAAGTCAGCTGCAACCAATGCCTTTTTTCCTAAAAGAATCTATTTTGTAAAAATTGCTTTGATTTTAATTCTCTGCCCTTAGTGGATTTATTGCTGTTGTTTTGCAGTTAAATGCTCTGTCTCTTACTCCTGTTTTGAATCATGCATTTTATTTTTAATTTCAAATGTTTTCTGAGTGAAACTTGTACACATAACACAAAACTACATACACAGGAGTAACTGACAGAAAATATGGAGTTAGAAATTAGAAGTTTATCCCACTCTCTGTTTTTGGGAGATCTATATTTTATGATGTGATCTTTGAGTCACATAGCTGAAGAATTGAACAGTTATTCCATTTTATAACCATGGGAACTTAATACATATAATCAATCATTTAAAACTTCAGTTCCATTATATATATATATATATATATATATAAAGGGATAAAGACATTTGTCATATAAGGTTGATGCAGGGATTAAGTAAAACTACACACATACACACACACACACACACACACACACACACAGTACAAATAATGTGTATGCCACAAAAAAGTACCACAATAAAGGGTATTAATTTTAATATTATCAACTATTCCAACTAATTTATAAATGATTTTTACCTAAGTATGAAAATATGTCTCTGTCACTTGCAAATTAACATATAATATAATATATGCTGCCAACTGATTAAAATAATACTAAACAAATGATATTACTACCACAGCTAATTAAATTTGAAAATAAGCTATATTTGTTTCAATATTTATCTTAATTGTGATAAGTAAGTTGTCAAAAGACATCTATATGCATGTAAATACACACATATATATGCTATATATACATGTTTATCATGCATATTAGTTTATTTTGTGTATGCATCTTTTGAAGAAATAGCTGGTTAATTATCTCAGTGAAAATTTTGCTTTTTCCACTTCTGATATATAGTCTAGAGTAATCATTTTTGCAAACTTCTTTGTAATTAGAAGTGCATTTTCACCAATTTTGCACCAGTGAGACATAAACTGTAAATGTGCTGTGGATGCTTGGGAAATATTTTGCTTTTCTTTTTCTGGGAAATCCCCTTCCTGCTTTGGAGCTGCATAAATGATCTTGTGCCAATGAAGTGCAATACTAATGGAACTCCCTGCTTCCATTTGCTTTATTACCTGTGAAACTCTAATTGATTAAACCATATGCTATTTTTCCCATTTGCAACTGAAAGTATTACTATTTAATGACATATTGTGCAAAATGTGCAAGGCTTACCTTACCATTAAATAATCCATATAATTATAGATTTTTTATATATAGCAATATGGGAACTCTAAACTCACCAAGTTAAATATTTAATCCCTTTGTCCTATATTGGAGAAACAAAGTATATTGGAGAAATAATGAAAGTCAAGGAAGTTGGTTAAACTTAATCACCACATTACTATGAAACTAACATAACTCCCAGGATAATAGATTTTTGCAAACTGTGTCTTTGATTTATCCAGGAATATCAGATCTCCTTCCTTATAATACTTTACACTAAAGTACTTAATTTGCACATTGATAGGATAGGTAATTATCTATATAGGTCATTTAGAAAGGATCCTCTAGGCAAAATATTTTGTATAAAACAAAAATAACAAATAAAAATAATTCCTATATTATTCATTCAGTATTTTTAGATGTGACAATAAGATACAGTAATAATACAAATGTCATTATATTTAGTAGGCAGAGATAAAGCAATCAATCACCAGAAATTGGAAATATGTTTATACTCTGAGATCAATTATACTAAAAAATGATGTGCAATGGATGAGATAAACAGCTACAAAAGTAATTTAGTTTAATAATGGTTTGTAAATGCATAAATGAGGAATTGGAAATATGCAAGTTCAATCAAAATTGTGGGTACATTTTTAAGAAATAAAATTGAAGCAACCATGTAGTTGAAATAAGAGGGCTGAAAAAAAAAACCTGAAGATTTTTTAAAAAATGGGATCCTGTTCCAGGATCCCATGCACTATACTACATTAAATTTAGACTACTCTTTGCTGTAAGTTTCAATATTTACTTTGTTTTTGATGACCTTGAAGATTTTGAGGAGTCTTGGTTATGTATTTTATACAATGCCCCTCTGTTGGGAGTGTGTGATATTTTTCTCATGATATGAATGGGTTGTGTGTTTTGGGGAAGGAGACCACAGAGTTACAGTGTCATTTTCCCCACATCATATCAAGAGTACATGTCTTCATATGACATTGCTATTTATGTAGATTTTTTTTCTTTTTAAGATTTTTATTAAAATATAGTTAACATACAATATTATGTTAGTTTCAGGTATACACCACTGTTGTTTAACATTTGTAGACCTAAAGAACAGATCACCATAAGACTAGCAACCATTTGACACCATACCATGCAATATTATTGACTGTATTCCCAATGCTGTACATTACATCCCTATGACTAATTTGTTTTATACCTGAAAATTTAAATCTCTTATTTCCATTCAACTCCCTCCCCATTTTTAATTTTTCAATTAGAGTTGACACTCAGTATTATATTATATTAATTTCAGGTAGACAGCATAGTGGTTAGACATTTATAGGATTTAAGATGTAATTCCTGACTAGTCTTGTACCCACGTAGCACTATACATAGTTATTACCATACCATTGACTATATTCCTAGGCCACCATGGATAGCAAGAACCCATTCTCTTCTGTGGCTGAGCAACATTCTATTGTATATATGTACCAACTCCTCTTTATGCATTCATCAATCAACAGACAACTAAGCTACCTCCACATGTTGGCCATTGTAAACAATACTGCAATAAACATATGGATGCAGGTATCCCCTTGAAGTAGCATTTTGGGTTTCTTCAGACAAATACCCAGATGTGGGATTACTAGATCCTTCTTTATCACGTATTGTAGCCTTATTTATCACTTATTAAGCTTACTTTGTCTGGTATAAGTATTGCCACCCTAGCTTTTACTTGTTTGTTTGTTTCCATTGTCATGAAATATATTTTTCCATCCCTTTACGTTCAGTCTGTGTGTGTGTTTTTTGATCTGAAGTGAGCATATGTAAGGGTCTTCTTTTTTTATTCATTCAACCACCCTGTCTTTTGATTGGATCATTTAATCCATTTACTTTAAAAGTGTCCAGAGGAGATCCAACATGGAGGAACAGATAAACACTGTGCCTGCCTCCTTCCCTTACACATTAAAATTCCAACAAAATTGTAGAACAATCAACCTGGAGAATCATCTGAAGTCTAGTCAAACAGAAGTCCTATAACTGAAAATATAAAGAAGCCATGCTGAGAATGGTAGGCGGGCAGAGAGGCAGAATGGGCCACAAACCAACTTGCAGCAGTTGAGAACTGGGAGGGGTATCCCCCACGGAGGTTTCCCCTGGAGAACTAAGGGACTCCAGCCCACACCAGTCTCCTCAGCCCAGAGTAGTGGTGCTGGGAAGAGGAACTCCGCCACACACAACATCTAGCTGTATAAAACAGTGGGGATTCCATCTGGGTGAGATGGAAGGCTGCAGGAAACCCAGTCATCCTCTTAAACTGCCCGTTCACAGACTCACTCACTTGAAGGTACTCACCTTGGGCTCTGGCAGAGGGATGGTGACTCAGCAGGCATTGGAGACAGGGGTGGGTGGGGAAGAGGCCAAGGTGTGGTTCTGAGTCTGGAGGATAGTTGCCATTTTCCCTGTGTGGAATCCTGCTTCCTTGCAGCCTGCAGGTGGGTGTCATGTTTCCCTTGTTGAGCCCTCCCCCAACGCTTCCGGCCAAATCTGAATCTGATTGGCCTGGTGAGCTCTGGAGCTCCACCCTGCTGACTCACAGGGATATTGCCTTACCCAACTACCCCAATGCCAGAGGTACTTTCTCAGCAAAAAGCCAGCTCCAACCACACTGCATTTTCTTGGAAAACTATCTGAGTCTAAAGGCCTCAGGTGAGCTGTGACCAGCTCTGAGATATTTGCTGAGTAGCTCCAGGTTTAGCACTGACACCAATCCTGAGTATACATTAACCTGGTGACCACAACTCTTCCAGCTCTAGTGATTCCCTGAAACCCTGACTCACCCAACTCGTGCACCACACAAGGCTATATCAGCGGCTGAACCTTAATGGAGCCAGAAGGTGGCAGCAGGCCTCAAGGTGTCCTGAGGAGCTACCCCAGGCCTGACATTGGTGGCAGATGGCCTCAGTTTTCAGTGTGGCCTCTCCCACATGCCTCCAGAGTTAACACAGGCAGCAAACAACCATGGATAGCTTTGTAGCTTCCACCAGATAGCCCCAGCCAGTCATAGGCAGTAGAGGACACGAGCTTACACCTGAGCCCCTCACAGAGGCCCTATAACTAACATACTTGGAGGTTTGCTTCAGACCACAACAAAGCATCACCCAATTAGCCCCACAAGTTGCACACCCAAAGCGCAGTCTCAGTAGTCACCAGAGCTCATTGGGGCAGATCACACTCAATGGGGTAAGCCCCCCACATAGCAGTCTGTAATCTGTGAATGTGGCCAAACCACACAGCCAATCAATCTGAGGGTCAATCCCACCCACTGACATGCCAATAGCAATCAACGCTCAACTGTAACAAGAGGGCACACACAAGCCACAAAAGAGATGCTCCTGGAGCACTCAGAGCAGGTGACCAGAGAGACTGTATCAGGGCCCCACAGGGCACCTACTACATAAGACCACCTGGCCAAGACTGAGAGACATAGCAGATCTACCTAATACATAGAAACAAACAGAGAGGCAGCAAAAATGAAGAAACAAAGAAATATGTCCCAAATTAAAGCACAGAGAAAACTCCAGAATCAGAACTAAACAAAATGGAGGCAAGCAGCCTACCAGAGATAGATGCGTAGTTATTGACATTTTATTATTCATAGTTTTGAACTGTTTTTGTTTTGTTTTTTCATCTTAAAGAAGTTCCTTTAAAATTCCTTGTAATTCTGGTTTGGTGTTGGTGAACTCCTTTAGTTTTATTGTTTTGTTTTGTTTTGTTTTTCTTTCTTGTCAGGGAAGCTATTTATCCGTCCTTTAATTCTGACAACTTTGCTGAGTAGAGTAATCATGATTGTAGATTTTTACTTTTCATCATTTTGAACATTTCCTGCCAATCACTTCTGGACTGCAGAAAGAAATAAGCCGACAATTTTTAGGGGAGCTCCCTTGTAAGTAAGTAATTGCTTTTCCCTTGCTGCTTTTAAGATTCTCTTTTTATCTTTAACGTTTATCATTTTAATTATGATGTGCCTTGGTGTGGGCCTCTTTAGTTTATCTTGTTTGGGACTCTCTGCATTTCCTGAGCTTGTATATCTATTTCCTTCACCAGATTAAGGAAGTTTTCAGTCATTTCTTCAAATAGGTTTTTCTTCTTTCCTTCCTTCCTTCCTTCCTTCCTTCCTACCTTCCTTCCTTCCTTCCTTCCTTCCTTCCTTCCTTCCTTCCTTTCTTTAATTAAAGTTTATTGGGGTGACAATTGTTAGTGAAGTTACATAGGTTTCAGGTGTATAATTCTGTAATATATCATGTATATATCACATTGTGTGTTCACCACCCAGAGTCAATTCTCCTTCCATCACCATATATTTGATCCCTTTTACAGAGGAACAAGACAAACAAATAATGAAATAAAAATTCATAGACACAGACAATAGTTTAGTGATTACCAGAGGGTAACGGGAGAGAAGGAGTGGTAGATGAGGGTAAAAGGGATCAAATAGGTTTCCATTTCCTTGCTCTCTTCTCCTTCTGGTACCCTTATAATGCAAATGTTGGTATGCTTGATGTTGTCCCTGAGGCCTCTTAAATTATCCTTAGTTTTTTTTTTTTTTTTTTCTTTTTCCTGTTCTGATTGGGCATTTTCTGCTACCTTATCTTCTAAATCACTGATTCCATCCTCTCTTTCACTAATCAACTGCTGATTCCTTCTAATGTATTCTTCATTTCAGTTATTGTATTCTTTATTTCTTACTGGGTCTTTTTTGTTCTTTTATCTCCATTGTTATTTTTTCTATCTCTTTGTTAAAATTCTTCCTGAGATCATTGAGCATCTTTATAACCAGTTTTTGGAACTCTGTGTCTGATAGATTGTTTGTCTCCATTTGGTTTAAGATGTTTTCTGGAACTTTGTTCTGTTCTTTCATTTGGGGCATGTGTCTTTGTCTCTCCATTGTGGCTGTCTCCCTGTGTTTTTTTCTATGTATTAGGTAGGGCTGCTGTGTCTTCCAGTCTTAATAGTGTGGCCATATGTGACAAGTGTCCTGTGGGGCCCAGTGGCACAATGTCCACCACATGTGGGTTGGGACCACCCCACTACTAGTCTCAACATATGTCTTCAGTTGTAGAACTTTGTTTCAGCTAGAATTCAGGTGATTCTCAATGATCATTGTTCTGCAGTTTAATTTTGAAGTGGTTGTCAGTCGAGGCTAGTATAACATTTACCTAGTCTGCCATCTTGACAGGAAATCTGCATCTTTCTGTTGACATTTATCACCTGGCTGATGTAGTCCCTGACCAGTGAAAGTCTCCTTTCCTGCTTCCATAATGTACTCTTTGGGGAAAAGTCACTATGTGCAGCACATAATTAAGGAGTAGGGAATTATGTTCTTCACCTCCTTTAGAGATTACATAATTATTTGGAATTCTTCTCTGTGAGAGATTTCCCCTTCTCCCATATTTATTTATTTAATCATTTATTTTTATCTAGGTATATTAATAGATATTTGATTTATATTTTGGGTTCTAATGCAACATTATGTTGTTGACCAAATTGTTCTACTCTTGGCTGTTTAGAACTCTCTCAGTGTCTGTGTCACATATATCATGTTTAAAAAGCCCTTTTTTATTTTTTTGATCCTATGTGATGCTCCAGACTATTTCTGTATGTTTCCTGCCCAAGTCCTAGCATCAACCACTTTTCTAAGTTCTGGTTCCTTTTATTATAGAATGGTATTTGATACCAAGATCTGGGTGTTAAATGACCTCATTGCTATTGGAGTTACAGTGCTTGTAGGGTATCTCAGCTCACATAATAACGACATATATGTGCATATTCTAGCTATATACATTCACACATTTGAAAATATCTCTATATGTAATCATGTGTAGCTATAGTAAGTTAAACATGAGTTCATACTGATGTCTCCAACTCTAATATGTTACCATATGGGTCATTCTAACCTCCTCCCTTTGCTTCTATGCAACCTCCCACTCTAACTATTAGAAACCTGGCTCCTATCATTTAACATGCATTTACATCACTCTTCACATTCATTGCACATGTATAGCAGAATCACAATGGTAAACCCATACCATAATGGGAAACAACTTTACCAAATAGAGTACTGTATTTACATACAAATTCTTTTGTATTGAGACTGTGTTATAGACTCAGCATATTTTCAGACTTAAAGTCTGCACATTTTCTTCCACACTCTTCATTTGAGGTTTTTCATATATTTGTAACCATTAGTTTAGTGTATGTTGTCACATTCTTCGTTCCCTCCCAGGATTCCTCAAACTCCTAGATGATATTTTTTAAGTGCCCATACATTAAAGTTCTCTCTTTGTGTTGTAAACTCCTTTAGATTTTGTCAAATGCAGAGTGTCATGTGTCTACCATCATAGTATCAGAAAGTTTTACTGTTCTAAAAAATCCCTGCGCTTCATCTTTACCCTCTTCTCCCTTCCCTTTGTAACCACCGACCTTTCCCTGTCACTATAGTGTTGCTTTTCTCAGAATATCATATGATATAAATCATAAAGTATATAGCCATTTCATCTTGATTTGTTCAATAATAAGTAAGTATTTAAGATTCATCCATGCCTTTTCATGGCCGGTATTCCTTATCTTTTTGTTGTTGAGTAATATTCCAATGTATGGATCTATTAATTCACCTATTGAATGACATCTTTGTTGACTCAGTATTTTGGTAATTATGGATACAATTTATATAAACATGTGCGTGCATCTGAGTTTTCAAATCAGTTGGGTAAATGTCTAATACAGTTGATAGAATCATGGTAAGACTATATTTAGCTTTATAAGAAACTAAATTGTCTACCAAAGTAGATATACCATTTTGTATTTGCACTAGCAACACATATGGCTTCACATTCTTGTCAACAATTGGTACTGACATTTTTATTTGTATTTTAGTCATTGTAATAGATGTATAGTGTTAGGTTTTTGTTGTTTTAATTTGAAACTTCCTAATGGCAAATGATGTTGAGCATCTTTCAACATTTTATTTGCCTTTTTGTATACTCTTTTTGCTGGGGTATCTGTTCAGAACTTCTGCACATTTTTTAATCATATTGTCTTTAATCATCTATTTTGGAAACAAAACCTTTATCAGATATGTTTGTCTTCCAAACATTATCCCCAGATTTTGGCTTCTCTTTTGGTTTTCTTAATAGTGTCTTGCTCATATCAGAAGATTTTAAATTTAAGTACAATTTGCCAACAATTTTTTTAATACATTATTCTTTTTGGTGTTGTATGTAGCCCAAATCTCAGACCATCTAGATTTATATCTATGGTACCTTCTAAAACTTTTACAATTTTTTGTTTTACGTTTAAATCTCTGATTCACGTTGAATTAATATTAGTTAAAAGGGAAAGATCTGTATCTGGGTTTCTGGGTTATTGTTTGTTGTTTATTTGTTTGTTTTCTGCAGATGAACATTTGATTTTCCAATACCGATACTTGAAAAAATTGTTGTTTTCCTTTGAATTCCTTTGTTCCTTTATCAAAGATGAGTTGAAAATTTGTGGGATCTATTTCTGGCTTTCTATTCTGTTCCATTAATTTATATGTGCATTCTTTTGACAAAAAACATGTTGTCTAAATTACTGTAGCTCTCTATTAAGTTTTAAAATTGGGTCACGTCAGTCTTCCAACTTTGTGCTTCATTATTGCATTGACTTTTCTAGGTCTCTTGCCTTTCCATATAAATGTTAAAATGTTTTTCTGTATCTACAATTGTTCCATGCAGAGTATATGGTTTGCTGGGTTTTTAATTTGGATTGTTTTGCATCTATAGATCATGATGGGAAGAAATGATGTCTTAAAATTTTGAGTCTTTCAATCCATAAACATGGAAATTCTCTTCATTAATTTATATCTTTGATTCATTTCATTAGTTTTACATTTATGTATACTAGTGTTGCCAAAAATATATATACAAGTAGACACTTTGGTCAATATTACTCAAGCAGTAGTTTGCAATAATCAGAAATGTCTAGATACTGATGGTAACCACTTTGAGCACCTCTTGTAATTGCAGATGTCAAACGTGACTTGAATTCATCTTTTGTTATCGGTATATATTGAGTAAAACAATTTCAATACAGTTTTCCTTTCTTAAAATGTGCATACATTTTTTGGCACTGTGTGTGTGTGTGTGTGTGTGTGTGTGTGTGTGTGTGTGTGTGTACCTAAGTATTTCATTTTATTTGATGTTATTGTACACTTTTAAAAATTTTACATTGTTGTTTGAAAGGAATGCAACTAACTTTTGTATCTTAACTTGTATTTTACAGTGTTTCTATACTTATATATATAAGAATATATTTATATAAGAATATAAATATAAGAATATTTATATAAGAATATTGTTGCTTATTTATATAAGAATATATAAGAATATTTATATAAGAATATAAATATACAGTAATTTATATAAGAATATATAAGAATATATAAGAATTGCTTATTTATATAAGAATATTGTTGATATTTTGCAACAAGTTCGTAAGCTTAACTGTTTGACCTTGTGTGTGTGCGTATATATATATTTGCATATATATATATATATATATATATATATATATATATATATATATGACATGTTATATGCAATATAAAATCCTTGGCACTTGCTAAGGGCATAAAATCAAAGTGTATCTTCATAATGATAAACCTTCATGATAGCAAATAAACTGAGGGCTGGAGACTGACTAGACAAATGTGATTTAAACTTTAGCTCTTTGGTGTATCATTTAGTCATTGAAGCATTAGACATTTATTAAGTACCTCCTAAATGCCAGGCATTGTTTCAAGTATGAGAGATAGAGTAATAAACATGACAGTCAAAGTCTTATTCTCTGGGTAGGATCTAACCTCATACAAAAAGACTTATCTTCCTCAGTGCGGTGGGTCGATAGCAGAGAAACTTCCTATGACAGCTGCTGAATAAAGGCAGGTATAACAAGATATTTTCAAATGTTAGTTTCCAGCATTCCAACTGAAACTGCTTTAAATGATAAAGAGATAGTTAATTCAGCAGCTCAACAATGCTTTTCTATGCTATGTCACCACTATTGGCTTTATCCTTAGGCTGGTAGAAATATGGATGCAGCAGTTCTGAAAATATCAGAGACGGAGCAATCTTTCTTTTAAAGCACTTTCACTTACACTGTCTGTGTTGGTGTGCACATCAGCCTCATGAACCGTGTATAACATAATTCATAGTCCACATGCTACGATAAAGAAAGGGAGTTAGGACCAGAAATCTCCTCATGCACATTCCTGAACATATTCCCCAGGTCTTACAAACCACTCGCTTTTATGCTCTGGTTCTTAGATAAATATGTGACTTCCATCAAAAATTGTGCCAAAATTTTTAAGGATTCTCCACATGATAATTACCACTATTTTTTCTCTTCTGATCTAACTTCTCTCACTTCTGCAATCTGTGATCTCTGTAATTTGGTTCTGAAACACATTTGCTGTTTTGAAATTCTGACTACTTAATATTTAACACTGCATATAACCCAGTGTAGAATTATATTTCTACTCTATATTTAGAAATAGTTGTATTTTTAAAATCATCTTGAATTGTGAAATCTTTAAATTCTGATAATCAACTAGATCTTCATTCAGCTGCAGGTAGCAGAAATACCTAAAACAGTACAGGGAAGATAGTCAATAATATTGTAATTATTAGGTATGGTGTCAGATGGGTACTAGACTTATGGGGGTGATCATTTCATAAGTTATGTGAATATCTAATCACTATGTTATGCACCTGAAACTAATATAATATTGCATGTTAACTATAATTGAAAAACTTTAAATTGTTTAAAAATTTTAAAAGATCATGATGTATGTTATTTTTCTGGGTGTATGTAAGTTTTTGTAAGTTTGTGATTTGTTGCAACTTCTTTCCTCATTCCTAATATATATTCACTTACATACCTAAAATAAATATTATAGTGATTTAAACAACTAGTTTTATTATTGTCATGTGAAAGAAGCCAATAGTAATTCCATGTCTCATGTGAAAAAAGCCAGATGATAAACAGTCCTGGATTAGTATAGTGGTTCAACAAGTTTGGCAGAAAATTACAATCATTTTTCCTTCTTTGTTATCTTGCAATTTCGTTCTACCTCAAGGATGCAAAATGACAACTGCACTTCTAGGCATCTCACAGTCATTCCAGAAAAAAAAAAAAAAGAGGTAATTAGATGATAAAGGGAAGCTCTAATCAGGGACTGATACCTGTATCTCATTGGTGAGAAGTGTGTTGCATATTCACCTTTAGCTGCAATAGAAGCTAAAGTATTAATTATATTCAAATTTTGATCATCTGAAGTAGAGAAAGACAAGAGAGAATGTGATTGGAATAATTATAATAGACACCTGCTATACTGAATGAATTAACAAATGTAGATGAATGGTTGTGGCACCTACTATATACAACAAAACTCATAATCCTCTGGAATTCTGAAATCTTCTCCCAAAGATATAAAACCCACATTTTTTGCCAAGTTGCAATCATGAAATTAATTATGTCTAAATTTATTGAGTAGTTATTATGTCCTAGACATTTTTTAAGGTGTTTGCTTGTATTAACCAACTTAATCTCCTAATAATTTATAAGACTAGTGCTATTAGGCCCATTTGACAGATGAGAAAACTGAAACAAAAGAGAGGTTACTTTCCACCCTAATTATACACACAGATGACTAGTTTTATATTGGCATAAAGGAAAAATCTAGTACGCATTTCAGGTAAATGTGACATTGATATAATAAGTTTAAAAGAATACATATTAGGAAACCAGAGAATATCATCTGGAAGGTGTGCACTGAATGTGGCTAACAAGTCAACTGCCATTCATAGATATGGTATAAAGAGGAACCAGCTATGTTATTTACTTCTTATATCATAATATCATATAATATAGATGTTTGAAAAAGTGATCTGTCATAACATGAAATCAGTTCTCTACCCTTGTTTTGGGTCAGCACTTAGTCAAAAGATAATAATGAAATGATAGTATCATAAAATCATATATTAGTAACAATGAGTAGCTAATCATTTCAATTTCTTGGGGATTACTATTATTTCACTTTGATATGAAGACTGAAGAACTTCACTGAAAAAAAAATAGCAAACAATGTCATTTCCCTTCTGAATATTTCAGCCTATAGGTTATATCATTAAACCCATAAAATCAAAACATAATTGCAATCTGACCCTTAAGGTAAATTCCATTAAAAAATATTCCAAATTTCAAATTGGGTTTGTGAACTCATTGCTAATGCTGAGGTGTAGTAATGATTGTATAAGGTTTGGAGTTTTCCATTTCATTAATACTTTCAGAGTAGGTTATATAATCATGGTGTATCTCTATTATCTTTCAAAGTTCTCTCACACAGATAATTTGCCTGTGGTTTTCCCTCTAAGTGATTGCTAGCTTTGCTTGTGATTAAATGACGAACATTCTGAGTCATAACATCAAGATTGTCTTTAGAGTGACAATGGCCATTATAAAAATAATAGGGCTCTTTGGCTCTCTTGCAACCAAGTAGGTATAGATACTCTTGCTCCCTCTTGCTCCCTTCAGCCTCCTGACACAGGGAGAGTGCGAGCTTCCCACATAGTCCAAGTCTGTAGGTCATGGTTTTGAGGCAGTTTTCTCTCTTTCCATCTCCTCAATCATTTGATAGATCCCACATACCACGGTATCTGAGACAAAACAATGAAAATTAGATAACTATATAAGGAGTGCTGTGTCACTATGTCATTAATAGCTGTGTACTATTTCAAGAATCTATCACATCGGTTCTTTGTTTACTTTTTGGATTTAGATTTCTTTTTCTTTTTTCTTTCCTTCTTTCTTTCTTTCTTTCCCTCCCTCCCTCCCTCCCTCCCTCCCTCCCTCCCTCCCTCCCTCCCTCCCTCCCTTCCTTCCTTCCTTCCTTCCTTCCTTCTTTCTTTTGAAACTGTTGCCGCCCAAGTCTATCCTAAGCCTAAGCATAAAAAGAATACAATTTTTTTTACTGACATACTTTGAGACTTTAATCATTTTTTTAAAATCTTACAATGAATCCCAGCTGCCTCTAGCAGCAAATTGCAAATTAAACATATTATTGTGGATTTAAAGGATAGATTTCCATGACTCTCCCAAACACATTGCATCTAATGGTCATTCATTAAAATGTTTAACCGTTTTTTGAATCCTCATCAAACAAGTTATAATTTACAATATTCTACTCTTCTGATAATTCCAGTGAACCTGTATCATTCATATAACCTGATAACATTGTTCTTTGCTAATTCATGTCACTACAATAGACTACAACTTATCTTCACAAAAAACACAGTCTTTAACTAATAAGACCTGATAATTATTGCCTATAAATTTAAGCAAGCTTTGAAATATGCATACAGGCATATTATCAGGATGAATATTTTCAGATATTAAATTCTATAATTTTTAATCCATCTTCATTTCTTTTTCTACCTCCGATTTTATCTGGAAGCTAGGAAAGTCAGGAAGTATTGCAGAAAATAATAGTTCTTAATAAAACATTTCTATTTATAGTCTTTGTTGCCAACATTCTATGTTCTAGTTGGGAAGGGAAGTAAAAATAGAGGTAAGGGAGAGGAAAAAAAAAAGATAACATAACTAGTAAATAAAAACATCCTGCTATTCACAGAACATCATAGTTAATTGTACATCTTGTTTTACTAACTGATTCTGACACAATAGAGTTCTTGGTATCTTATGGGACCCAGAGAATTATAGAATCTTCTCTAAAATAAAGAACACTGCTAAACACTTCCAAAACTATCTCTTAAGAACCTCAGAATCATGCATTTTTTCCTATATAAATTTATTCAAATGAGATGTTAGTATAATGAAATCATAAAATACTGCATTATAAGCTAACACTTCAAATTAGTTTCTAAGATGTGCCTTGCTTAAGTTTTGTTTTGTTGCTATAATTTATTTGTTTCTTTGTTTTAGTCATTGGTAAAGAGATTATAAAGCCCAGTCATGTGAATATTTTGCTGGGTCACCTCAGAGAGAAACATAATAAAGGCCTGAAACAGAAGGCTACAATCTGAACAGCAGCCTCCATCTGTCCATGTAGCTTTCTGGCATATATTAGTATCAGTATATCTATATTTGCTTTCTATAGTACCTCTCATTAAGAATATATTAAGAAAAATATAGTATCTTCTCTATAGTATCTTTTAAAACTATAACCAATAGAAATTATATAACAACAATGAAGACAAGGGGAGAGAGAGCGAGAGAGAGAGAGAGAAAGAGATTGAGAGAGAGAACAGAGAGGAGAGATTGAATATCTGCTTTGAGAGCTTTCAGTATTTTGGAAACTGGCTAGCAGGCGGAATTGAGTAATCCACATCCTAGAATAGTCACAGAGCCCACTGGAGCAGAGGAGGCAATTGACTTTCCTCGCAGGACCCCTGAGAATATCCGGACCAGGAATGGAAGCAAGAGTAATAAATAGGATGACAGAAAGGGAAGTAATTAAAATTCTCTATATGTAACAGAAGCCAATCATGAGACTTGTGAACTAAGTGTCTTGTAGGGCACATACTCCCCCACCAAGTAAACAGCAAATTAATAAGAGGGAGGAGTTTGGGGAATTTTTTCAAAATTTCAGTAAGTAGTCTCCTCCCCAGCTTTTATGGTCCCCTATTATAAAATTAGGGAGGTCTGCTTTGAAGTATTCAACTACTCCAGGTCTCCCAGGGGAAAGATAAACAGAAGCTAGTATGGATATGTAAAATACATGCACATTTGCTCTTGATTATCAAAAATACTAATCATTACCTTAATAAAACACAAGGGTTATTGTATTAGTCAGAGTTCAACAAGAGAAACAGAATAGAGAACAAAATCATACATCTAGGACATACGGAATTATTTCAAAGAATTGGCTTACACAATGGTAAGACCTGTAGACAAGTCTAATCCACTAATTTTCATTTCACATACACACACAGGTGGACATACACACACACACACAGGAACACACACGCACAAACACAGATACAGTAGTTACTGTTTATCATGGAGGATACATTCTAAGATCTCCAGTGGATGCCTGAAACCACAGATAATACCAAAGCCTATACATACTCTTTTTCCTCATACATTCATAAATATGATAAAGTTTAATTTATACATCAGGCATAGTAAGGGATTAACAACAATAAGTAATAATAAAGTAGATCAACTATAACAATATACTGTAATTAAAGTCATTTTGAGGCAGAATAAGAAGCTTAGGGAATTGACCTCCCCCTCCAGGACACAATGTGAGGCACCTCCCTAGTTCCAGTTCCAGGAGAAACTGTATCCAGCAACTGCAACTAGAGAAAAACGAACCAGTTTTATCTGGTAGGGCCAGTGTCTCTGACTGGGACCTGACCTTTAGCCAATTCCAATGGCATTTTAATTCCATTTACATTGCATTACTGTGACTCCCACCAAGCACATGAGGCCATGACAGTTCCCAAGACACCAAATAAAGACAAAAGGACGGGAAACTGAGGGTCCCACCTCCTGGGAACAGGTGCATCCAAGTCAATGTCCTCCCCAAGTCCTGTGCCCAGGAGGGATTAAAAACCCTTGATCAGGACTTCCTGTGGGTAACTCAATCTGAGTTGTCCTGCACTTCTCTCTCAAGTGTGTACTTCCACTTTAATAAACTCCCTGAACATTTCCCTATGACAGTCAATTTAATAACTGAAAAGTGACTAAACTGGCTGGTAGGTTATACAGCATGGATACACTGGGCAAAGGGATGATTCACGTCCCAAGCTGGACAGAGTGAGACCGTGCACATTTTTATCATGCTACTCAGAAATGCATGCAAGTCCAAAGTTATGAAATGTTTATTTCTGAAATTTTCTGTTTAATATTTTTGGATCATGGTTGGTTGGGGGCAATGGAAACCGTAGCAAGAGAAACTCTGGATAAGGGAGGATTACTGTAGCAACCATCTGAACCTAAATTCTTTGAGCACTAGGATTTAACTCACTATACAAGATTTAAAGATTTTGTTTGTTTTCCTTATGATAATGCATTTATTATAATAGCTGATTAACTTCAGTGTATAAAAACTAACTTATATTTACTTAATACTGAACATGTGCCATAAGTGTTTGAAGCATATTAATTATTAAAACCTCACAGTATCTGATAAGGGATTAATATCACAAATCTATGGAAAACTCACTCAACTCAACTCCAAAAAAACAAACGATCCAATTAAAAAATGGGCAGAGGACTTGAAGAGACATTTTTCTAAAAAGGACATACAGATGGCAAACAGACATATGAAGAAATGCTCAACCTCACTAACCATCAGAGAAATGCAAATAAAAACCACAATGAGATACCACCTCACCCCAGTCAAAATGGCTATCATCAATAAATCAACAAACAACAAGTGCTGGCGCGGATGTGGAGAAAAGGGAACGCTTGTGCACTGTTGGTGGGATTGCAGATTGGTGCAGCCGCTATGGAAAACAGTATGGAGGTATCTCAAAAATCTGAAAATGGAACTACCTTATGATCCAGTAATTCCACTCCTAGGTATCTATCCGGAGAAATCTAAAACTTCAATTCAAAAATCTTTATGCACTCCTATGTTTATTGCAGCACTATACACAATAGCTAAGACATGGAAACAACCAAAATGCCCATCGGTAGATGACTGGATTAAGAAACTGTGGTACATTTGTACAATGGAGTATTATGCAGCCATAAAGAAGAAAGAAATCTTACCATTTGCAACAACATGGATGGATCTAGAGAACATTATGTTAAGTGAAATAAGTCAGACAGAGAAAGATAAGTATCATATGATCTCACTTATTTGCGGATTCTAAAGAAAAGAATAAGTGAATGAACTAATCAGAAACAGTTTGGGAGACAGTGAGGAAAAACTGAGGGTTGCTAGATGGGCGGGAGGGGTGTGGGGTGGGGGGGAGGGTGAGGGGATTGGAGGGCAGTCGGTGACCACAGGATGGCCACGGGGTTTGAAAATTAATCTGGGGAACGTAATTTGGTGGTTACCAGAGCGTAAGGGGGTTGGGGGGTGGGGGATGAGGGTGAGGGGGATCAAATGTATGTTGATGGAAGGGGAGCTGACTCTGGGTGGTGAACACACAGTGTGATTTATCGATGATGTGATACAGAATTGCACACCTGAAATCTATGTAATTTTACTAACAATTGTCACCCCAATAAATTAAAAATAAATAAATTAAAAAAAAAAAAAAAAAAACCTCACAGTATCCCTATGAGATAAGTTCTCATAAACCAGTTTTAATATTAGTTCTATTTTATGGATGGGGAAAGAAACTGAGATATAGGAAGAATTTAAGCAACTTGTTCATGGACACATCACATATAAAGGTAGAACTGTGCAATGAACCCAGGTAACCTCATCCTAAACCCCAGTTTTTTATTATAATTGTATAGTACACTCTGAAAATGTCAGCCTATAATTCTTATTAAAAGTTCAGACATTAGAAAATCTTTTGTAGGTAAAATACACAAAAATTTACCAAATATAATTAATATTATATATTAATTTATATAATTTATGTAATTTCATATATAAATATATTACTTTACATATATTACTTTTATTATATATATACACACACATATATATATATATATATATATATATATATATATATATGTTACTTTTTATTTCCTCTTGTGGATTTGAGTCTAGTACCATTCTCTTGCCTTATACAACCCTGATCCTGCATTATTGCCATGTATATCTTGATATAAGTCCAACAGTACAACCTAACAATTACTGTTTTATGCAGTCCTTCATTAAATACGTTAAGGGAAAAAAAAGAGAATGAGCACATCTATAGGTTATTATCTTGTCAGAATCTATGCATTTATCTTCACCAGTGGTCTTTATTTCTTTGCTTAGGTTTGAGTTATCACCTCATGTAACACGTGCATGTTACATGTAGAATATTGGAGATCTTGTTTGAGGTACATTAATTTGTTTTTAAAAGTTTATGTGGTTCTTAAGTATCTGAAAATGTTATAAAATTGCATGTGATTTGTTTTCAATGTTTCTGTTATAGACACTCTTAACAGAAGACACTCTTCTTTCCATAGACACTCTTCTCTTTTACTTATGAAAAATCTAAACTGAATTGGTTCTCATGTAACTATTTTTCCTATCTACAAGCTTTTAATATTTTAATCTTTTAAATTAACTTATTATCTCTAACTTGTGTATTTATTTAAGGACTTTCACTACTTTTCTCTTATCACAGTATGTTCACTCTGCATACTCAGTTCAGAATCATTTTTCTCTTATAACAGTGATTACTACTTCTTATTTAATTAAACAGGGCTGTCTTCAGGATTGACTCTCAGTTTTATCATGAATGTCTTTTCTCCCCCCTTCATATCTATCACCTTTCTTTCTTCTTTCATAGATTTGTGTTTTATTTCATTATACCTATGCTGCCTGTGAATGTTTTATGTTTCCTGATCATGTAGCTTTTAATTTTTTCATGTTTTTAAGTTCAATTTTTGCTTCCAGTACCCATTTAAATTATGTTATCAAATGTCAATTAACATTATTTTATATGTAGAAATTGAAACCGAACAGTTAAGGTACGTGAAAAGGTAGATTGATCAGAAGAATATTTGGATAACTTAGAAATTTCAGGAGTAAAGGAACCCCAGGGGACCTCATTAATAGCCATTCCAGCATCTAATGACAACTATCAGACTTCATGCTTCTCTATTTGAATTTTATACTACCATAGGAAAAAAATATGTTTGAACAAAATTGTGTCCTGTACCCGTACCTTTGAATGAATAAATTGTGGTCTGAGAATGTGGTTTGGTTCACTGAAGGAATGTTTCTAAACTTGGAGGTAGTGTGTGGTTAAAATATTATAAACTGGCTATCCTTGAATTGTTCCATCAATTAAATAATTGTTTCTAACTCTAGTTTTATTTCATCATGGCTTTCTCTTTAAAACAAGTATGGAAAAAGACTATAAAAAGGTAAGAGAATTAGGAAATTAAAAATAAAAGGAGAACATTTCACCCACATTTTTATTGGGTGAAAAATGTGACGTTTTATGAACACGAGGAAAAAGTAATGAAATTTTTGTTTGTCAGGTACAAAAATTAGATTTTTCCTATTTTAGTTTTTAGTAGAAAATGCTCTCATTCATTTACTTATTTCATACTTATAAATACCTATAATGAGACAGGTACTCAGTTAGTCATAGGATCTAACAACTAAATCTTTTCTTTTTTGTAATTTACATTCTATTTCCAGAATTTACTTTTTCTGAAATACATACACATAGATGAGTATTTATTAAAGAGAGGTAGAGTGTGGTAGAATTAATACATTTTGTAGGAGAAAATTTATAAAAGGAAAACTCTAACATATTCTTTGACTAAATAAATAGGTCATGGGCTTAGAAATTGCATTAATAGTACATTTTGGTGTACAAATCAATCTTGATTATAAGCTTGGTCTTATTTTTTTTGTGTAACAAAAGTATGCTGAAATTATGATTGTTATTAATGCTGTGATACAGATACAAAATGGAAGTTCAGAGAGACTTAGTTTACTTGGTCAATGTTATAGAGATACAAAAATGAAAAATATAGGATACTCTTCTGTAAAATTAATCATGTACTTTTTACACAAAAATATTGTGGGTTTTTTTGTTGAACTCTTTCTGGTTCCAGTTTTCATCATTGATTTGACGTAATTTGAATCTTCCACTCTATGGCAAAGCACTTAACATAGCATGTCTATAATTATAAAGTGAATGTGTATATTCAAAAAAATAATTACTAAAATCAATTATGGACAGCAGTAAAAAGAAAATATTAAGACAAAACACAATATTTAGTAATAGAAGTTTTTAACTTCAATTTCTCACTTCCCTTTTCTACATAAAAATAGCCAGAGCCTAAGCTACTTTCCTGAAAATGATAATTTGGATTTGACTAAAAGTAGTTTTTTTAAATGAAATATTATTGCTGGAAATTGAAATTATTATACAAGAAATAAATAGACAAATATCCATTTCTGGGGGTGGGAGTGTAAGGGTGGAAAGAAAGGTATATTTAAACCAACATCCTTTATTTTTGCCAGAAAGCAAATTTAAGTTATAATGAAACAAATTTTAATTTAAATTAAGGAAATATGTGTTGTATTAACTTGACATTGTAAATAACTACTAAAATAATAAGCAATTTTTTTTTTATATTTTTAATACTTTTTCTGGAAAGATTTTTGAAATGCATACCCTGTATTATAATAACTTCCCAAATGTGTCCCCATCAATGTTAAAAACACTATTGCCTGAGTCAGGTCACAAAGAAGAGATATCATCCGACGCTTGAAGTGTACAGGACTCTTGGTCCTTGTGCTAAATGTTCTCCTTTTATTTCTACTTTCCTAAGTCTCTTGCCTTTTTATAGTCTTTTTCCATACTTGCTTTTCCAGTTGTGTCTCTAGATACATTCTCGATACATTGGTTACATTTAAAATGTGCTGCTATAAAATGGACACAAACAGCTAAACAAACAAAACAAAAAGGCTTCAAATAAGCTTAAATTTTTAAGAATTTTGACAGAGAAATTTTTTTCTGGAAGCTATTTTCTTATCTTTTCTACTTTTTGTTTCCCAGATACATTTTAGTATTTGAGGTTGTTGACAACTTAATTACTAGAGAAGTGATGTTTAATTTTTTAAATTCCATTTGCGCTAAACAATGTATAGATAGCTCTTAAAAGATTATCTTCTGACTCAAAAATCTCAAGTTGAGAATGCAATGAAATTTTCCTATAAAGCATCCCAAAAAGACATTTTAAATATACAAATATAGAAACCTGGTAAAGAAATTAAAGTAGAATTTTCTAGGGTAGAATGCACCTATTGATTAAGAGAGTGGTAGTGATGTCAGAGTGGTGAACCGGGCTACCAGAGGCCATGGTAGACAACAGAGGACACCTGGGATGCTTACTTCAAATGGGGCAACTCTAAAAAGCCATCCCCCCCGGTGGCTCAGGCGGTTAGAGCTCCATGCTCCTAACTCCGAAGGCTGCCAGTTTGATTCCCACATGGGCAATTGGGCTCTCAACCACAAGGTTGCCAGTTCAATTCCTCAAGTCCCACAAGAGATGGTGGGCTCCGCCCCCTGCAACTAAGATTGAACACGGCACCTTGAGCTGAGCTGCCTCCCAGATGGCTCAGTTGGTTGGAGCACAGGCTCTCAACCACAAGGTTGCCGGTTCAACTCCCGCAAGGGATGGTGGGCTGTGCCCCCTGCAACTAGCAACGGCAACTGACCTGGAGCTGAGCTGCGCCTGACACAACTAAAACTGAAAGGACAACAACTTGAAGCTGAACAGCACCCTCCACAACTAAGATTGAAAGGACAACAACTTGAGTTGGAAAACAGGCCTGGAAGTACACACTGTTCCCCAATAAAGTCCTGTTCCCCTTCCCCAATAAAATCTTTTAAATAAATAAATAAATAAATAAATAAATAAATAAAAAGCCATCCCAACTTCAGAGCTTCACATATGAGATCAGACAATTAAGTTCATGAACTCATCCTAGAAAAAGTGCTATATACCTCATTGCTGAATATCACTATGGTCACCTTTAAAGAACTCCCCTGGGGAAGCTATGCACTGACGCCAGTGCCTAGTCCACCCTTCAAAGCAATTTGGAACTCTTTTTCTGGAACGGCCATCAGAGCTGTCATTGTATTACACTTGATGTCCTGAATGTCATGAAAATATTTTCCTTTCAATATTTCCTTTATCTTTGGGTAAAAAAAGAAGTTGTTTGGGGCCAGATCAGGTGAATGGGGGGGGGGGGTGTTCCAATACAGTTATTTGTATACTGGCTAAAACCTCCTTCATAGACAGTGCCGTGTGAGCTGGTGCATTGTTGTGATGAAAGAGCCATGAATTGTTGGCAAAAGTTTCAGGTTGTCTGTCTTTTTTTCATGCAGCCTTTTCAGCACTTCCAAATAGTGAATTTGATTAACAGTCTGTCCATTTGTTAAAATTTAATAAAGGATAATCCCTCTGATATCAAAAATGTTTAGCAACATTATTGCAACAAGTTTGAGAACTTATTTGTCAGAATTTATAATTCAGCTGAGGCTACTGCTGCAATTGCAAAGCAGGTCAGACTCTCTATATCTTTTAAATATTGAAAGAAAAAGAAAAAAAAATGTCAACCCAGAATTCTATATCCAGTGAGTTTATTTTCTCAATGAAAGTGAAAAAGTGAGGATGTACATATTCTGTCTACTTACTTTTTTGACAAATACCAGATCTCTGTGTAAGCTGGAAGGACTCAAAAGATTCAACTAAAGACAAGAGATATGAACTGAAATATAGCCACCCCATTTAGCATGCTAGGTAATGAGCAAAGGCAGATGGACTTTTATAGAGTACACACTTGCTTGGAGGAGGTGAGACACAGAACTATACAGGTAAGTCCCTGAATTCATGGCTTTTAGTCTATGGCTAAGTGAAGTTTGTATAGCAAGCAATATGACCTGAGTGTGAATGTATAAAAACCTACAGTTATTCTGTTCTGCAGCATCAGAAAATTATAAGCCAATAGGTATTATGAATGCTGAAGAGAATGGCAGGGGTGAGCATGGGGTTTCCTGGAAGGATAAGAGCTGGGAAAAACAACCCTTCATTTCTATTTTTCCATATCCTGACACAGTCCCAAACAATGAATATGCAGAATAGACTCAAAGTGATTCATAGGGAAAAAAAAAAAAGAAAGAAAGAAAAAGAGATCTGAACCAAGGCAGAGTTGCTGCCCTAAAACAGAGTTTTTGTTCAAATGTAGCAATCAAAATTACCTACTAAAATCAAATAACACTCATTACATAAACATGACAGGATTCAGAATCTCCACAATTTGACATATGTCCAGGATATAACAAAAGTACCCAACATATACATCAGATACAGTAGATGACAGTGGACTAACGTTACCATTAGTGGACAAATGAACCTATTAATAGCCTCAATATTAGCTGCTATGCCAAACTTAGTATTTTACTAGACTACATCAATATAGTTTCTGGCGCTTAACATGTGCTGTTCTTTTAAATCCTAATCAAGAAAGCAGTTCACATTCACCTGGGAAGGACAGCAGTTCACATTCAATATCTGCCACAGAGATGTTAACATTCATAGGATCACAATATAGTCCCCGGAATCCTGATTCAGGTGATCCACTATACTGAAGACATAATGCTAACTTGACGTGCTCAAGCGGGGGCAGCAAGCTCTCCTAATGCCCTAATCAGACACCTGCATATGGGAGGGTGGAAGATAAACCCTATACATTTCAAGGGTATGACATATCAGTGTAGATTTTAGGGTTAAAATCTAGGGAATGACAAGATCTCCTGATACGGTAAAAGTAAAGGACAACACTAAAAATGTGGCACAGTATTCACCAGGCTTTATTTTATTTTATTTTATTTTTGTATTTAGGAGAGACTACATACAGCATTTGGGAAACTTCTCTGACCCATTGTCCAAAGACTCAAAAAATGCCAGGTCAGAGTGAAAAAGGAACAGAATAAGGATAGACCTTGCCACAGGTCCAGGCTTTGGTTAATTTGACTGTCACTTGGGCTAAATGAACTATTACATCCAGTGATTCCAGATATAATAATTGATTTAAATATATTATGTTGTGTTCCTGGGAAGCCCCAAAGGAGAGTTCTAGGTTCTGGAGGAATGCAGTGCTTTCTGTGAATGAAAATTACCATTTGAAAAGGAGCTTTTGTCATGATACTCACACTTAGTAGACACTAAATGCCTGACAATCAGAGATAGCAATTGTGTAATTAGAATTGTCCATCAGAAGCTTGTTATTGTCAGAGCCCTCAAATCTTAAGGTCAAGAGAATGCAATAGCAATCTATTGTTCTATGAAAACAATACATGGGGCTGGACAGCTCCAGAGGGCAGACTAAATGTTTCACAAAAGGTGGCTCAGAATCCCAGTTCACCATCTTTCATGCCTCTCTCACAGCTCACACCTATGCCTCACACCTAATGTGACAAACTAATGAAAGAGAGAGAAAAAACAGGGAGGTTCTGGTTCATAGATGAGCCTGCTCAATATTTTGTGCAAGGCATTACATCATATTACAGCCCCACTTAATTGGTCCTAAAGGACGTTGAGGAAAGATTCCCTCAGTTAGGTAGAGAAGTACAATTGCTTTTCTCATTTGTACAAAGAGATAAGGGGCTGGGGGTAAAATATACATAAAATATTGGATATTATCAGATGGTTTTACTAGTGGTTAGTGCCTGGAGGAAACAAAATTAGACAAACAGGACAGTGAGATTAGGACAGTGAGAAAATGTGTGCAGATAGACTTGTGG
The DNA here is from genome assembly GCF_004115265.2 of Rhinolophus ferrumequinum. Lineage (NCBI taxonomy): Eukaryota > Metazoa > Chordata > Mammalia > Chiroptera > Rhinolophidae > Rhinolophus > Rhinolophus ferrumequinum. The sequence goes on from NC_046288.1 coordinate 10,187,963, forward strand.
GATTGACTTGAAAGTACACAAATCTTTGTGTCTCTTGTCAGTGTATACCAGAAAGCATCTGCTACAGAAGAATCGCTGAAACAAACTATTTCATACCTAAAATAAACTATTTTCTATAAAATTATTAATTGGTAAAGTATACAATAAAAAAATAGAAAATATAAACACATCAAAAATAATATAATTTGACACTCTATTTAATGATCTAGTTTATCTTTCTCTCCACACACCAGACTTAGGGAGTTTTATGACTAATTTATTCCAAAACTTCATAATATTGATCTAATCCTATACAAACTGTAAGTGATAGGGTCTTGCAGGTATATGTAAGTTGGTGAAAATAAGTAGAAAGTAGTCTCAGTAAATGACCTTAATTTAAGCCAAATAAACTTTTTTTAGGGGTCACTAAAAAATAATAACATTGATCAAGTTGTATCTCAACTTATTACCTTGTAAAACCCAAGATGCAGGCCTCAGAATTCTATATGATAGGATAGGTAAGTAAATATATGAAGAATTGTACCTTATTTTTTCTTATGTTTTACTAATAACTTTTTTTTTTTTTTCACTATGGTCACTTTTTGCAATTGGGAAAAAATTACTTCTATTTTAAAAGAGGAAAAGTGGGGGGAAATGATCTTTAAAATAATGAACAGTTGATGTTTTGGGAAAAGGAATAAGTATAAAATATTCAAATTTATATGTTTCTTCCAGGCCCTAGCTACAGTCTATTTTTTTCCTAGAATAACAGTAACAGCAGTCTTTATTTCTTTTGTCCTTAAATTAAAGAGCTAACCTTTAAATTACTGCTTTCAAGCTACAAATAAACAATTGGCAATGACAGGCATTATCAATTTGCAATATAGTTTTAGGAGGTCAGATGAGATAAACAACCCCATAACTGTTCAGTGAATCACAAAATACTTTATCCAGTTGAAAACTTTCTGGAGGTTTGTAGATTTTATCAGAAACATTGTTTGTGTTTTTACATCCTAGTAAGTGAAGTAGAGATTCAACCATCATGTAACTAAATCAACTAAAAACGCCAACACAAAATATCCAATGAAAATAATAAAATGCTAACAAGTCTTTTAACATGTTACTTGAAGCCTATTAGTTATTATGATTATGTGAAAACGGTGAATACATCAATTGGCTAAAGTGTTCCCTATTCATAGTTTTCTTTATTTCTATCCAAATATAGTTTGAAATGGAAAAAAAAAAACTATATTGTTTCCTATATTATTGTTTTTTATATTAGAAAAACTATATTATGAAAAAATATTCTATAAATTATAGAATAGTATAATAACCACTTATAAAACTTTATTCTGTACTGAAAATAATTATATTTCACTCTATTTGCTCTAAATTTATCTATCCATCTATCTATCATCTCTATACCTACCTACTTAACTAACATTTTGTTAAATCAATGAAAAGTAAGTCGTGGACATCATTATGACACTTCACCCCTGCATATCCAGCATATTTCCCCTAAGAGTGAAGACATCCTCATACAAAGCCGAATTAACATTATCATACCTAAAGCAACAATAATACTCTCCAATCTCCAATCTATACACATTTTCCTCAGCTTTCTCAAATATCTGCTACAGTTCTCTCTTTTGCTCTCTCTCTCATGTGCCTGTGTGTGCTCAACAAACGACAACAAATACGAGTATGTAAGTGGATACCAAGAGGATTTATAATGCAAATGGCTGATAAACAAGACTCAATAGACATCTTTAGAGACACTGTATGGAAGAAAAGAAAGAATTTATCTGCTAATTCACATCTATCTGAAGTCATTCATTCACTGATCAAAATTTGACCCTTACTGAGTTGACTCCCTTGCAGCATTTTCAGATTGTATTTCCTAAACTCTTCAGCAGCCAGAGGGAAAAAAAGTAATAGATTGTGATGATTCCTGCAGATATTTGTGATAGTAGGACTGTTACTCTAGAGAAATCCATAAAGGAGAAGTAGCCTACTATCGTTCTTAAGAGTAAATATTTGGGATTTAGTCAAATATGGATACAGTACCCATGTAGCCCCTTAAATCTGTTTAACTTTGGACAAGTTACTTAAGTTACTTATTTTCCAGAATACACCTTTAAAATAAACACCAGTGTTTGCTGCATAAACATATTGTAAGAAATAACAGCAATCTGAATGCTAACCCAGGATATGCCACATGGTAAACCCACAATGATATTTGTTCTTACTGTATTAGATCATTGTAACAGCTATTATTGTAATGCATTAGACATTTGTTAGTTTAGAATGGATGGAAGGCATATATGACATCACTGATAAATATGTCTTATATCAGGGCATATTTAGGCTTTAAGCAGGTTTTATTTTTAAGAACTAAAAACAGTTTACAAAACTTGATATATTGAAAGAAAATCTTCAACCTGCCAATAACTCTATCGTCTTGGCTGTCCTCATTATAAGCTCACCGTCTGTATTTTTTTAAAACCTTTTATTGGAAGCTCCAAAGAAATTAAAAATAATAATAATAATAATTTTTTTCAAGTAACAGCTGTACTCTGAACTAAATAGAAATGTGCTGATTTTGAATTTCCTTGTGAAATATTGAGGAACTTCAAATCAGTAACTTTTACAGGAAATATTGGGTCAAAAACTCAGGTAGAGAATGGTTTCAGGAGTCTGTAATGTTTACAGAATTTTTATCCTCATTTTATTTTTTTTAAATATTGTTTAAAGTAATTATTTCTTATAGATATAACAACAACATAATTTTAATACACACTGAATGTAATTTGATTTGGTTTCTTGAAGAACTACTAAGGCAATTAATTCCAAGACTTACAACAATATAATTGAATGAGAACACTGTAACAGTTACCTTGTCATTTTTTCATGGGAAGTAATATTGTATGCATATTATGAGAAATACTTGAGACTCTTAAGGGATCACCAAATATAATTAACAACTCCCCTGTCAGAATTCTAAACAAATAAAGAATGAATCAAGAAGTATCAGATGAAGGCCAGAATATTCCCTTTATTGCTGTTAAAGACCCAGCTATATAAGGAAGGCTAATGTGAGAGTTAAATCCTTTCCACGTGGTGATAGATAGCATGTCCCTGGAAGTGTGGCAACATGTGTGCTACCTGTGGGCAGCTGGCTCCCAAGAAAAATTCAGGTGAACTGAGCATAGCTAGTTACTTTCTCCCAACTTATCAATCAGAAATGTCACTCTACCTCTTTGTGGCATGAGTATGGAGAAGAGAGAGCTGCAATGTTCTTGAGAAAATCTCTCCTTATGGAAATCAGGACTAGAAAACAAGTATTCCCCCCAATGAGAATGATCCATAAATGCATAGGATTGTATACTAAAAGTGTTTTTTAAATAAAATGTCTTATGGCTACAAAGCAATAACTTCCTTAAAATTTGGAAGTTGTATAAAATAAGAATAAAAAAATACTAGAACTAAGAATGATGGTAAGAAAGAAAATTCTTTCCATGGCAATTTAAAGACTTATTGATGTTTTTATCAAAGCACATGTTCCAAAATCTTATTACTCTGGTACAAATAGCTAATTATGAATTAAAGAAACTATATGATGGTAAATTTAGTTCAAGAGAGATTTTGATAGATTAAGTATGTGCAAGCACTAAAAAAAAGAATTCTAAGAAGAGATTAGTAATTTAGATACAAAACTAGTTAACAGGACTATTAATCAATAAAACAGTAACTTTTGGGTTATCTGAAATACTGCACAGATATAATTTTTCTGCCTATTAGACAAAAAGCTGCAAGGTGTTATTACTTTGGAAAGTCTGACTCAAAATTAATGATAAATTTTAAATGAATCGAACACATTTTTCCCTAGAAAATCAAATAATTTTCAAGTGAGCATGTTAAACAATACTTTACTTTGACCCTAAAAAGATGTGTAAGCATTCTTTTGCCTAATTTTTAAAACGTTTTAACAGCTTCTCCAATGTTAACTCAAAATTGTTTAATTGAAAATAACATATCCATGAATTCATAAGATGGCTAGAAAAAAAGAGAAGAAAATGAAGGTTTTTGAACTGCGAACCTTCTTCATCATATTGCAAACCTTACAATTAACTTTCCAAAAATATCATGCTCAAAAATGAAACTACCTAAAAATTAGTGTCCAGTAGGCAAGGCCCAGTATTTAAACCTTAAAGAGCTGAAGCAATAAGAATCGTATTCTCAGCATAGCCAGAACTGAATTCAATTTCTTTGTATCCTGAAACACCTGCTAACCGTTCAGTTTTCCACTTTGTCTAAGTACTTAAACATCTGGTTTTATTTTTAACATAAAAATACAAAATAGTTTCTAACTTATTCAAATTGGAACAGTGTTGTTGTAGGGTAGAGTAAAAATAATACATCCAATATTACCTTGTGTAAGCGACGACTAATAAATTAATGGATGGTAACTCTTTGGGCTGAAATAAGTTGACATATGAGAATTACATATGTGAAAAATTCTTTGAGAAATTATAAGTTTATTTTTATAAATGTATTTATAAGTATAAGCTGGGTGTTTTTAGAACAGAAACATTTATGCAATATTCTCTATAACCTTTTTATATATCAGATGGAGAATATAAAAAATGCACTCCCTGAAAGTGCTGGTTATAAACACCTATTCAACATGGTATGTATTTTTTTAACTTTTACTGAGATGATTTTTAAAGAGTACTTAGTATACTCTAGTTTATGATGAAAAGGTTTTTGTGAATAATCAGGAACAGGATGACATATCGCATTGCATTCACTCAAACCTTGAAAACATAATTCTTGAAAAGGTCTGAAGTCCCCTTACAGACATCTGTCTCTTTAGGACATTGTCACAGAATTCTGAAAGGATAAGAGAAACATCACCAGACATTCAGATGGGAAAATAAAAAGTTTATCTTAGAGGAAATTTTATAATTTCAACTCTATTAATAAATCAAGGACAGTAGATTGCATTCTAGGGGGTAGAGTTCAGTCTCAAGTGCTGAAATTTTATGTTGTAAGTACAATAATCAAAACTCTGTTAGTTTACTGTGCACTCATACTGCATATGAGAATTAAATATAGCCATGCCCAGATCAGAACATTCAGCATTGTAAAGATGTCCATTCACTCCAAATGAATCTACTGTACCTCGTAATTGTATATTTTACAGACTTAAAGAATACACAAAAATAATGTCTAAATTAATACACAGTTGATTTATTCCTAAATATTTTGTGATAGACTATGATTTGGAATTTAGCTCCCAATATATCATTGGCACTAAAGTTGCAAGTAAATACTATAGATTGACATTTGTGGATCTTGAAATAAAGACAAAGTATTTTGAAAGTGAGTTAACACACACTAATAGTTTCTCAAAATGTGTTCATGGAACCTCTGGTGTTTTCCACTGATGCATTAAGAAAGATTCTTTCATTGTTTGATTCAAATATAAATGTTACATGTAATTCAATATTTTAAAACTATAATAAAAAGAGTAAAAATTTAAATGTTCTTATATTAAATCTTAATATAAACGATTAATGTGTCAACTTGATCTACCAGGTCAACTGAGAATAAAGCTTTTTAGTAATCTCTGAACACATATTCAAGCATCTGATACATGTGTCATTGATTTGGAAAGTTAGAGTTCTGCAACTGTCTCCTTTTAAAAATGAGGTCCTGGATATGTCCGTGCATATAAAGTTTTACAAAAATCACACTGGTGGATCATAAATCTATTTATTCAAATCGCTGGAAAAATTCAGATGCGTGTTCTTAAGGCACGCACTTATCATGATTGCATCAAAACGCTTATAATGGTAAGACTATGTTATGGGTATGATACCCATTTCAGTGTCGTGCACTTTTCATGTGGCTTTCATATTTATAACGATTTTGAGCACGTTTTAGATATTTTCGTTCTTTTGAATCTAAAATATCCAATTATTGATATAAAAGTCTGGCTAGTTTAAGTACAAATTAACCTAAAACTGCAAGGTGAGTTATTAAAAATAGATGGTTTAGAGGTTTATTTTACAAGATTTTTAAAACATTAACAAAACATAGACAAAAGTTTAATCTCTCAGCTTCCTGCCAATTTGTAACCTACACGCTTGCAGTTAGTGTGCACTTCTGTCAAGGGTTTAATTATTCCTGAGTTATTCACATTCAGATCTCCAGCTCAAATAGTACCTCCTCTGTGTGTCTCAGATAACTCTATTTAAATACTTTTGTTTCCTATTTTTAAAACTTTATTTAATTTTTTCCATCTCTATTGAGGTATAACTGACAAATAAAAATTGTATAAATTCAAAGTGTACAATGTGATGATTTGATATTACATATACATTGTGAAATGATAACTACAACCAAGCTAATTAACACATCCATCAGCTCACATAGTTACCAGTTAGTGTGGGTGGTGAGAACACTTAAGATCTATTCTCTAAGCAAATTTCAAGCATATAATGCAGTATTATTAACTATAGTCTTAACTAATATATTACATAAAATGATTTTAGTATTTATTTGTTTGAGCGAGTTTTGTTTGTCTAAATTTGCTATGCTGTAAGTTCCATGAATAAAGGAATTTTGTCTGTTTTATTCAAGATTGTCTGAAATTAAGTATACAAAGGAGAGAAGATTAGGAGATTAAAAACAAAAAGCGTTGGCAAATGAAGTGTTTGTATCATTTTATAGACACTAAAAGAAATTTGACTTTTACTCAGAAAGAGATCAAAAGACACTGGGCGGCGTGTTATGCATAAAAGTTCACTTGGCCTTTTTTTTTGTTTTTTAAATTCCATGGGCAAATGTGAAGAGATGTAGAGAAACTAGTTAGAAATATTAAAACATAATGATAATGATTTTATTTTTATTGGCTGTTTTTAGCTCTGTCTTCACCAAGATAATTATTGCATGTGGAATTAATATTGCATAAGAGCTCAAAAAGGATATTAAAAGACCCCTGAAAATTTAGTAGGTATGAATATCATGACATCGTTTAATCAATATAGTACACATATTCTCTTTCATAGTTCAAGTTTATATACTACATACTACAGATATCATAGTATATATCAAAATATTATTTTTATAAATAACCAGTGTCAGAAGTTTAACACAAATATTTCACAGTAAGTTCCTAAAATGATTGACTGTACAGTACTAAGTACTTAATGTTCTGGTCCCTAAAGATGCACTTTCTTGAGACACATATCCATCCTGTCCTTACTGTGCTTAATTCCATGGCCTCTTATGCATAACGTACTTTACTATATTTTCATTTATAAGTATGACAGATTATAGATATGTTCATCTGTGAAGTATATAGAGAAGCATAATAATTTGTTGAATGTCTGCGTTTTGTCAACACATTTCAGTTATTTTACAACCCTACAAGAGGAATTCAACAAGAGGAATTTTACAAATGAAGAAATTTAGATCTATAGAAAATAGAGTATATCCACATGGCCATGCAACTAGAAACATTTTGGGGATTTTAATTACAGTCTCTCTGACCCCAAATCTAAAGTGAGTGCTGCAGGAGAAAGCACTAAAAAGAAGGGAGGAAAGAACTGTAGAAATGTAACTGCAGAACCAGCTGAAAATGGTCCAATCCTATTTCTTGCAAGACACAGAGTTGTCTTTCAGAAACAGTAGACCAAGCCTGCAAATTATGTGTGGAGGAGAGAACTTTGACCTCTGGTTGCACCCATGACCAAAGTCTCATTCCCCTCCATGGAACAAAAGGACTGGGACATAACTGGAACCCAAAACCCTTTCAGAAGTGAGGGGTCTGTTGTCCAGGAAGTTTCAGTGCTAGACCCCTTACCATTATGTGGCCAAGTTCCAAGGTCCTTCAGTTAAAACTTGTCCTACCCACCCTTCCTCACAGCTGTTCCCCCACACTCCCTAAAAACCTGCCCCAAACCTTGGATCCTGAACACAGATTTGGGCTTTTTCCCCATCTTCTCATTTGTCTGCCTCTCAAAAATAAATTATTTCCTAGTTGCATGCTCAGTGCCTTGGTGATTGGTCTTACTGTGCATCGGGCATACACACTTACGGGTTTAATTACAGAATTTGAAATATTATGAGGAAGATAAGTATCTATCATAAATAACTCTAAAATAATAGGAGTATTAACTTCATTGAAGAGACAGCAAAGCATCCTTCAGATGTTGAGAAAAGAATTTGAAAATATTACTGAGTTCTTCCCCACAAAAGAAAAGATTTCTGTGTAACAACAAAAGAAATAAACTGAGTAAACATATATATCAGGACTTATAAGCACTAGAGCTGTTTCCAGTACAAAAAAGTAATGTGAGCAGGTTCTCAAAAATGAAAATGTTAAAACATGACCAGGTGATATGTTGAGATGTGATTTTAGAGATGTATTTATTGGAAATGAACATTCTGACTGCACAGAACAACCTATATTTCTTCCTAGGGCCATTGTAATTTATTTATAATCAATTATCATGTAATAATTTGAGTATTTTGAAATAATTACTGTTGGAAAAGTGTGACTGCTGAACATTACAAAGTTAAATGGAGTTAATTTTAGTATGAATGCAACAGGTCATTAAACACTAAACATTTTGTTCTGCTGAGTGTACTCCTCATGTATAATAGGTACATATTCTTTCCTGATTTCAATTTTTTAAAAAGCATCACACTCTGATGCTACCTGTAAGCATATAGTTTCATCAAGCCTTTTCCCTTACAAATGAAAAACAGCAAGTGATTCACATGCATTTAATCATATTTGGTTTTTTATTAAGTTTCTATTTGGATTTCAAGTCAAGCAGAAGTCAAGAAGCCTTTTTTGTAGGAAATGCCCGTGATAGTCATTATTAGAGCACTACCCTTGGCTACTTGCAAAAAGAAACAAAAGGACAGAAGGGAAAAGGAAGACATGGAGTTATGTTGCTTGTTCACATTAATGAAAATATTTTCATTTACTTTTAGAATGTACGCTTTAAAAATAATTAAAAAATAATTCAACAACTGCAGGCTTTAACAATAAATTATAAATGTGGCTGGAAAATACAAAACTGCAGGCAATGTTTTGTATTAGAAACCAAAAGCAATCAGTTGAAGGCACTAACTTCATAAAGGGTGCCACAATTCCAAAAACATAAGTTTAATTTTCATTATGGTTATTGATCTTAGTCCTAGTGCACAGTTTTGGGGGAAGAAAAAAACAAACTTCTTCAGAACGTAAAAGATCAGTAAAACAACATGAATTTTAGGTCTGGAAGACTTCAGGTCACTAACCCATAAAACTCAAAACACATTTTTATTTTGCTTATTATTTTAAGATCTGAAAATCTACCATCTGAGCAAGTGTTTAATGCTTAACGTGGATCTAAAAGGAGTGACTATTGAAAGAAAACTTTTCCAAATGTCTGAGAAAAATTTCCCTATCTTTTTAACTGTTGAATTTTCATTTACTTATGATATTTGTTATCCATATGGATATATGTCTATCTCTAGTCCAAAATCCATGTGCCCAACACTTCAAAAGGTCAAAACTCAAAACATTACAGTTTGGAGTAAGGAAAGATTTATGATGGAGAAGGTGCCAATTGAGTAGATGGTTCCCCAAATCCATCTTACCAAAGTACAGAGCTCAGGCTTGTTTTATGTCAAAGGAAGGGGAAATGGGAGCGGATGTTTTTGTAAAACTCAAGCCACAAACAGAATTCTTCTAATGATTGGAATGTCTGTGTACCAGACTAAGCAGAAGCTATTAGCCTGAAAGCCATGGGAACAAAGCAGGCTTGAACAAGATGGAGTCAGAGAGGCCGAGGTTTTCACTCCATTACAGTATTTTCCTTTAGCTTATCTGAACTAAGAAAGTAGTTTTTCATTTTTTTCCCTTGAAATACCTTTCAAGCTTCATATAACCCTTATAATTTTGTAATTCTGTAGTTTGGTATATAGGACATTGTTGACGTATGTAGTACTTGTATTAATACTCATCAGAAATTTAACATAGTACTTTACTCATAAACAGTGATACATGCTTACTAAATTGGAATTACTTTAAAGGTACAATATATTCACTTAAAAGCCTACTCATTCTTTACTTTTTTTTTAAATTTTATTTTTTAAATTTATTGGGGTGACAATTGTTAGTAAAATTACATAGATTTCAGGTGTGCAATTCTGTATCACATCATTTATAAATTACATTGTGTGTTCACCACCCAGAGTCAGCTCCCCCCCATCACCACATAGTTGATCCCCCTTACCCTCATCTCCCACCCCCCAACCCCCTTACCTTCTGGTAACCACTAAATTACGTTCCCCAGATTAATTTTCAAACCCCGTGGCCATCCTGTGGTCACCGACTGCCCTCCAATCCCCTCACCCTCCCCCCCATCCCCCACCCCTCCCGCCCATCTAGCAACCCTCAGTTTTGAATCATGTTAGACATTGATGTAAAAATGTGGTGGAGATTATCAATTTATTTACACTGTCAGAAAGTCAAACTGAGAATTTATCTGGATTATCTACATTGATCAACCAATTTTTATAAAAATTCCTACCTTATAATATTTGTCACATTTGAAAATATTTAAGATTTGTAGGGGAGCATAAAAATCTTTTTTTTCCTCTACCCATTTTAGGTTCATTGACTGAAGCACTGCAAATTAGACTGACAAAGACAGATTAACAAGAGAAAAACAAGCCGCAGTTTATTAATGTACGCATTCATACAGGAGTATTTAGTGATGAGTAGTAACACAAAGTGGCTAGAATTTAAATGTATATAACATCTTAACAAAATAATAATATATTTGCAGAGAAGTAACAAGACAACAGAAGAGGACTTTGAGCTTCTAGGGGAAACAAATTATGGGGAGGTAAACCTATGGGGGTACCTAGTTAATAAGATTTTTCATGTAAATTCATCTGGTGCTCTCTCCAGACTAAGGAGTCTAGAGTTATCTCAGATCATTAAGAATTTTCCTGCATTTCCTGGTAGGAGGTGTGGTATGGAGAGTTTTCCTTGTACCTGCGTCTTTCCATTTGCCTTCAGCTCAAAATATTCTCTATGCCAGAGTGGCATACTTTGGATGGCCTACTCTGTAACCCTTCAAATTCACTAATTTTAATTAAATGGAAACTGAGGATAATGTTACATTAATTCTAGATTTAGGTTCTCTTATCACTTTCATTACTTTATTCACATATTCATTGAGAATTTTTTTTTTTTTTTTAATTCTTAAGATATACTAGGCATTACTTTTTGGGGAACTGCAGTTGAAAAATCAAAGCCTCGGCCTTAGTGGAAGCTGTTTCCTAGTAGGGGAACTGCACACTAAACAAACACATGTAATATGTGACATGTAGTTGAAAGTGTTACAGAGAAAATTAAATCAAGAGAGAGGTGGGATAAGATGTACTACTGGGTTTGTGAGGAGAAGACATTATAAGTGGAGAAAATACCAGTGCAAATACCATGATGAACAACAAGAAGACTGAAATTTAGAACAGAATAGTACAGAGAATGGAGGGAATAGTCAGATGGTAACTGGTATTGTGAAGGGCAGGCTACATACAGACTTACGTTTCTGCACTGTTTGACACGGAAAAGCACTAGAGAGGAGGGATTTGAAAGAGTAGTAACATGAAATAAATTTGTAAAATATTATTCTATCGGCTGTGTTACAAATAGAAATACCAAGGCAGAATTAGGGAGAAGAATTAGAAAGCAATTGCAATAATAATCTAGATGAGATATGAAGGTGGATAGGATCAAAAAGCTGACTTGGAGGTGTTGAGAAGTAGAAAAAATTCAAATTCTTTTTGAAATTAGAGCAAATAGATTGTTGATGAGTTTAATTTAGAGTGTGAGAAAAAGTGAGAATTCACGTCCCAGCAATTATGGAGTAGTCTAATACTGAAATGGGAAAGACTGCATAAAGAAAGCAGAATTTGGGAGAGATGAAAAGGAATTTGCTTTTGGATATGTTGAGTTTGTAATATCTATTAGACAAATCTAGTAAACAGAGATGCCAAGGGAGTAGTTGAATATATCATTCTGGAATTCAAAAAAGAGTTCTTGGCTAATGATGTGAATTACAGGGACAACAGCTCAAATATGATATTGAAAGCAATGTGATTTCATGAGATCCCTAAAGAAGTGCATTGTCGATGTAAGAATGTCCAAACCTATAGAAAAATTTTATAAGAATGTATATGAGTCAAAATTTTGAGGTCATGGCCAGAAGCAAGATATCAGGGATTGAGAAAACACTCCAGTTTTTCAGTTCATTTTATACATTTAGAATCAAAGGAGAAAACGTTTGTAAAGAAGGTACATAAAATCAATTGGTAGTGGATTCAGGAGGTGGGAGAAAGCAAAGTGAGGAAATCTGTAGGATTGGATAAAAGGCAAAATGGAGAAATATATGCTTCTTTTATACGGGAAGCTACAGAATAGTTAACATTGAATATTTATAGTAAATTGAGATGGTGTGTGGTGACAAGATAATAATGAGGAGTTTGTGCTCTGGTGGTCTTGTGCCCTTGTCAGCAGTTGTACCTTCAAGGGGTCTGAGAAAGAAATTACTCTGACCTTTCATAGGTGTGTTACCCCAGATGCATAAGAACAATGGACAGGTAAATACTGACCTGTGCTATGGTAGCTATAGGCCAGGTAGCTATACCCACCATAACCTGCCCAGTTAGGAATTTATGATGAGCCCATCCTGTGTGGTTACTTTTGGTCATTGAGATTGTTAGTCCTGCCATGTGGTCCCCTGAGCTTGTCGGGTCTACTGTGTGGCCCGTATTTTGTTCACAGCATATAGACTGTTAAGAAATAAACTCTAATTACTGAACCTTGGAACCCTCCCATTTAAGAGGTCACAGGAAAGAAGAAACAAAAGCAATTGAGACTGGGAGGAGAGAGGAGTGAGATAGATGATCTGGAGACCAAGGGTAGAAATAAATACTGTCAAATAGGAGCAGGTGATCAGCTATGTCCAGTTCTGTCAACTGAAATAAAGATAGAGTTTGGGGCAATGTGGGGGCCACCAATGTTTTTCCAAAGTAATTTGGATAGAGTAGTGATGGAAAACAGTTTATAGTTTTAATAAAGAATGGAAGGAAGGAATTGGGGACATAGAGTACAGGTGATTCTTTAGAGGATTTTGAAATAAAGGTAATAGAAATGTGGTAAATCACAGAGAAAATTAGGACATGGAAAGAGTTTTCAATAAATCTGAAAAATTGTAGCAGGTTTGAGTGCTATTAGGAAAGTTCCTGAAGACAGGGGAAAAGTTGTGATGTGGGAGAGAGACAGGAGTATTGCTAGATATAAGTCCTTGAGTAGGATGGAAAGGAGAGAATAATGGGCACAAGGAGAAATGTGCCTTGGACAGGAGCCCAGAATCGAGTGTAGAGTATCTGTACAGCTTCAATAGGCGGGCACTGAGTTGATGGCATTGTGTTAAAGTTCTCTTCTATAGTTCCTAAGTTTTTTATCAAAGAGAAAAGAAATGATCAGTTAAGAATGATGATGAGAGGGGGGTTTGGAGGCTTAAGGAACGGAAAATACTGGGGGGGGGTGCCAAAAATGTACACATTTTAAGAGATGTTATCTATGTATTACTTTTGAAAGTTGAATTGAGTTACAGTATCAATGTATAGTATGATGTTCACTCAAAAGATGGCATTAATCAAATGAATGCTAGCATCATTCATTGTATTACAATTTCAATACAGTTTTTACCGTCCTTAAAATGTGTATATATATATATATATATATATATATATATATATATATATATATATTTTTTTTTTTTTTTTAAGGCACCGTCTGTATATGAAATTTATTTCTAGGAGTGTGTGAAAGTCAAGGCACTGGGAAACTGACATAAGGTTACTTGGCATCATACAGGGCATGCTTTAATTAGTGGCCATGACTTTAAATTGACAGTATGGTTCTGCTTTTCCCTTGTCACACTCAGCTCTCCAGGGCTAGGTTTAGAGTAGAGGAAGAGTTAGATTTAATGGGGTTTGTGTTTTCCCAAGGCTAGGAAGAGACAGGAGGGCCAAGGGGCTGAAAGTAGACACAATAGAGTAATAGTATTAAAAGAGCAGCAAGGGCAGTGGTGGGTTGAGGGGGTACAAAGGAACGAAAAGGGGACTGGAGTAGTCAGAGGATAAGAGAAATAGTGGGCTATGAATATAGCAAGTTCCTATGAAGGATGGTATAAGCCAGTTAAAATACTTCTTTCAATTAATTCAAGAGCATGAATTTTGTTGTCAGAGAAAATTGAGAATATCTCTTTCCCTACGTTTTTCTGACAAAAAACAGACTCATTTTCAATGTATTTGTTTAATAGTCTTGAAAATGACAGTTTAACTTAAACAGATTCCAGTTTCTGGAGATTTTCAGATTTGGAAATAATGGGAATGTATTTTTCAACCATAGAAAGCAAACATACTTTATTGTTTAGAATTCTAGCCATCTCCTCTTATTTCTTTAGCAAAGTATGGGATATAAGCTGACCAAGATCAAAAAAAGAATAAAAGAATAAAACAACTTTTACAATTTAAAAGTTTATCTTTAAGGCTTTAAACTTAATGAGTATTATTTACATTGCATATTTAGGGAAGCAGGTTTCAAACAATTCTGATTTGTTTTTTGCTAGAGTGCCATTGCAGTTTTATAGTGAACATTTTAATGTGCATGGTACAGATATCCAAGAAAGAGTGTTCTGTATATACATAATTTTTTTATTGATGAATTTCAGTCATCTCCCCCTCATCTCCTATCAAATTCTTCCTGACAAAACCCCGTGCACAGTAAAATATGGGTATCTTATTTTACTGTGAGAAATATGGTTCATTCAGTATGCTTATAAAGACTTGCAACAAAAATTTTAGGAGGATTTGAGATAAAACATTTTCATTCATTTAAATTCATTTTCACTTTCTATCCCTTAACGTTTATAGTCTAGCACAATGTCTGACCCATGGTTTGTCCCTAAGAGTACTTGTTGTATAACTGAACAAGGAGAGTTAGCGGTGGTAAATGCCTACAAAATATTTCTAGTAAATATCTAGTCAACATCCCTATTTCTACAAGTTTGAACTAAAGCATTGAAATATATGTTGTACTAGATTCTGGCAAGTTTTGAGAGAAACAGAGACATGGGATTCTTGAGATAGAAATGAGTGAGGTAAATTTTATTTCTCATCCATATCTAGCATAGACTTAAATGCTGATGGTGGATTCAGAATATAGCAAACACTCTGTCCCAGCTTTACTCAATATTCCCACATTCTCATAAATACATACACATTTCTGTTCTTAGTATACTTTGATTCAGATTGATTTGTTTCACTCAAATTTTGCTTTAAAACTGTGATACTCAATCTTATAAAGCCAGGATTTTTTAAAAGTAAAATAAGAAAAGGTGAAACTACAGAGGCAAAAAAAATATTAGTGGCTTCCAGAGGTTTCAGTCTTGAGGGAGGGATGATTAAGTGAAACGGAGAGATATTTATGGCAGTGAAACTATTCTGTATGCTACTGTACTGGTGCATACATGACAATATTCATTTATTTATCAAAACCCATAAAACTATGTAATTCTAATCATAAGCTCTAATGTAAATATATACTTCAGATAAAAATAATTTATCAATATTTTGTCATCAACTTTCACAAATGTACCATGCTAATACATGGTAATGAGAGGGTAAATTCTGAGTGTGGGAGGGGAGAATATATTGAATTCTCTACACTTTCTGCTCAATTTTTCTGTAAACCTGAAACTGCTCTAAAATATTTACATAAATTCAATGAAAAAAATAGCAACCACTGACTTGGATCTTACATATTCTGATTATTTCAGTCTTATAGGAATTTAATCTTAAATTATTTCAAACAACATGCATTATCAATAAATGGTATAAGAAATCAGAAAAAATTATGCATTTATATTTTATTTATTGAATGGGTGAAAGGAATAATAAGTATTAAACAGCAAATAATATCTCTTATAACTACTCTCATACAATATAGTAAATTATGTAATATTTAACATAGTAAAATATATAGAATAAATAAATAATAAATCATAAATATATTGACAATACAATAACTGATAAGAATAGTATAATTTTGTTCAGATTTTTTAGGAGGGATTGCTGGATCATATGGTAAAGATATATATGCTCCGATGTTTATTAAAGATTTATTTACAGTGGCCAAGACATGGAAACAACCAAAGTGTCCTTCAATAGATGACTGGATAAAGAAGATGTGGTATATATATACAATGGAATACTATTCTGCCACAAGAAAAGATGAAATAGTGCCATTTGTGAAAACATGGATGGATCTTGATATTATTATGCTAAGAAAATAAGTCAGACAGAAAAAGTAGAGAACCATATAATTTCACTGATATGTGGTATATAAAACTTAAAACAACAAAGGAACAAGACAAACAAATGAAGAAACACGAACTTATAGACACAGACGATAGTTTTGTGGTTACCAGAGGGTAAGAGGGGAGGGTGGGTGGTAGATGAGGGTAAAGAGGATCAAATACATGGTGATGGAAGCAGAACTGACTCTGGGTGGTGAACACACAATGTGATATATAGATGATGTATTACAGAATTGTACACTTGAAACCTATATAACTTTAGTAACAATTGTCACCCAATAAACTTTAATTAAAAAAAAGAATAGTATAATTTTTAATTTTATACTATTAAAATGTAAAAATGGCTCAATATTAGAAAAATCTCTTAGTGTAACATTTTAAAAGATCGACATAAGACAATCTCTATGATCATCCCAATAAAAATATATTTTTTAAAGAACCCATAGTAAAATAAGATTATTTAGATATATACTTGAAATGATCAAAAAACATATCTGAGTACAATAGTCAGTATTCTGCCATATGTGATACAGTCAAAACATTCCCATTAAAGTCAGGGATAAAACCAGGAACCTATTACCACTATTATTTAACATTTATGTGGAATTACTCACTAACACAGTAAGATGAAATACTATCATAAAAGAATGGTCAAAATTATTATCATCTGTGGATGTTATTTTTAATGCTAGTGAAGCATAACAAAATAAAGCAATAGGTATATGAGTGACTAGTTAGTATTTATCATATGAAGGTCAAAAAAATACTTTAATATGTTTATCTAGCTTATGTGAAGAAGTAATAAAGGTTTACTAATTCATAAGAGCCATATGAAATTATTGAGAATCATTTTATTCCTGTTCAGAAAGTATAAATGTTCTAAAAATATTAATTCTTTATAAATCATTAAATACGTTCACTATAATTCTATTCATGTTTCAATACATTATTTAAAAATCATTTTATGACATCAAAGAAATAATCTAAAATGTTTTCTTAAAAAGTACTCATATGAGAAGTGAGAACAGCAAATCTTAAGAAGTAGAAATTTGTAGAAAATTGTTCATATCTGACATTGAATCATATTAAAGTCTTAATTAAAACAGTGTGCTATCAGCATAGGAATAAAACAACTGTATTTGTTTGGCAGCAGGAAATAGAATAGTTGATGGACAGTGGTTTAAATGTTAATGATCTCTGTTATTTACTTAAGATGTCCAAAAATGAGCAGTTCTAGATTTTTTTTTTCCAGCAGCCCCAGATCTATGTCCCAATTACTCTGGACTTGCCTCATCATTATAAAATGCCTGACACTTGATAGCAAATAGCAAGTCCGTACACAATGACAAACCATGAGAGGAAGATGTGAGTGCAAAGAAAACCTTCTTTTTATAAAGATTTTTCACATCAGAAAAGAAAAAGTCTTCTTTCAACATGTCATTTCCCAGAAATGTTACACGCTCATTTCTTCAGATTATCTATCATGAGATGATAGTTACTGATATAGGGCTATTAAGATTCATCTCCTCACAAAGATCTTTGCTCACAATGATCTTTCCTTGTGGACATATCTGGGATAAAGTTAACAATGTCAAAAAGCAGTGATGGATGTTGAATAGGCAAGTCATTTTCTGTGCCTCACATTTTAATCAATGCAACAGAATAGAGTACAGATGTGAAGCCAGAGCATAGAGAAATGTACTGTAATATATGATTAAAACATAATTTCTATTCAATGGAGTAAAGATTGAACTATTCAATAACTATTAATAGGATAACTTTCCGTATTGTCTGGAATAATAAGTAAAATAAACTTTTTCATCCATTATCCTTTATTATAAAAGAAATATCGATTGAAACAATGATTTCAAAGTAGAATTTAGAACCACTATATTAATAAAACAAAATAGTGGCAAAAGTATTTTTTTAATCCTGAACTGGGGAAGGTTTTTATAAGTTGACATTGAAGTCTTAAAATAAAATAAAAATAACAGTAAATATTTAACAATTGAAAGTCAAAAAAAGCAAAACAAAAATGTCATTTAAAATTTTGAAAGATAAATGAAAGAACATTAAGAATAATATTTACCTCAAAACTGAAATATATTAAAGCATTCACATATTACTAAGCAACAGAATATGAAAAAAATAGAAAATGAAGAAAACAGATAAGGAAGCAACTTACAAAAGAAAAATTGTATTACTGCAAATATAAAGAAGTGTGGGTAAATCTCATTGCTAAAATGGATATGGGAAATAAAGTACTTTCACTATCAAATTATATGAGTATACCATCTTTCTGGAACACCATTTGACAAAAATCATTATTATTATTATTTAACTATTATTTAATTTATTATTTAACTATTATACCAGTAATAATAACAAGATTTAATAAATGCTTACTCTGTGTGAGAAAATGAATGCATATTATCTCAAAAAAACAACAACAACCCAATAAGATAATTATATTGTAGTAGTTCCTTTATGCATGTAAGAAAACATAGAGGAGTTAAGAAATTTGCTCAAGGTCATGGAGCAACTAACAGGAAGAGTAAATATGAGTCCAGATAGAGAGTGTGTGTACTCTTCTTTATTACATATTCTTTTTTAGAAATTTATCCTAATGAGATAATCAGATTGCAAAAATATATATGCACAAGAGCATTTATTCATCACCCCATTTTTACAATAGCATTATTTGGAAGCCACATAAATGTGCAGCATAGAGATTGCTTAAGCTAATGATGGTACATGCATTATAAAATGTTAAACAGACATTAAAATGGTAATACAACTCATTTATTAAATGGAAAAATGACTGCAGCATACAGTTGAGTACTAATGAATTACAATTAAACAGAGAAGAGTGACAGAAAGCATGAATCTATTCTCCCTCCCAAAATACAACTAAAATAAAAGTAATTGAATCATGTGTGACTGTGTGTGCCTGTGTGTGTGTTGTGTGTTCTTAAAAGAAATAGATAAAATAAAACAAAAAACAAGGGTGAAAAGACAGAGCAGACTGGAGAAGTGGTGACAACATACTTTTGGTTATGCTGTTGGATTTAGAAAAACAGTGAAAGTCCCTTTTCAATAAGACCACAGATCTTAGAGAAGGCAATTTGACAGACTACAATCCTAGAGAGGCTTAGAGCATAACACTTTAAGGAAATTATTAGTTTTGGAAAAAATGTAGCAAGGGAAATAAATATAAATATATTAATTAATTCAGCTGTGAAAAATCGTGTGCAATAACAATGTTACCAGGTGTTTTAACATTTATTTATGTGCCATATATGTTTCTGGCGGTCTGGTGGAGTCTTTCTGAGAATAGTTTTCAAACGCAGAAAATAAAATAGATAAGGTTGGAAAGGAAACCAGTATATTTAAACATAGTTAATGAATTAAAAATATGATATAGTTATATATGTTTTTCTTTATTCATTCAACAAATAATAAGATTTAGCGTATACCTCAAAACTAATCGTGAACATAGTTGACAGTTTGAAATCGCTGCAACGGGATGTGATTGATTTTAAAAGTATTTATGATTTTTATTGTTGATAAAATCATAAATCCTATTAGGACTACTTGGGTGCTTTGTCTACATTCATAGTTTAAGAAAATGTTATATTTTAGATAGAAATTAATAGAAATGAAGGTATAAGTATTTTCCTCAGCCAAGTCCACAGATTTACTGAATTCAATTCATGGGCACCTTTGGACACCAAGTTAAGAATGCCTGAAACATTTAGTACTAATTTAAATAAATTATAGTATAAATAAAAAGGTGATCTATCTACAATGGAAAAAAATGAGGAGCACAGAAGACAACTAAAACAGTTGAATGCAGATATCTCTGGTGATGACAACTAGGAAATAAGAAGAAAATGAGACAAGAGATTTGATTGGTTTTGATTTTTTTTCTAAAAGATATGTATTGTTATTTGATTTTAACTATTACATATTTTACATTATCATAAGTAAAAATATTTTGTTAAAAGTCATTATGTTTCATGAGTAATCTTAGTTCACTTTTGAAATTGTGGCATGTTTAGAAAGATGTCTACAACTAATTGTACCCTTGAAACCTATGTAATTTTACTAACGTCACCCCAATAAATTTAATAAAAAATACAAAAAATTAAAAAGGATGTTAGCAATGATCGATATACGGATGAAATTTCAGGTGGTTTTACTTCTTTCTGTTTTCCTTATTATTTGCATTGTTTTGTACTGATTCATATACATATTGATAAATATGTATGTATTTTCGTTTAAAACATAGAACATTGACCTATTCTTTCAGAACATAAAGTATGGGTGTATGTGACTTCACATACATGAGATTTGTGAAAATTAATAAACAGAAACCTTATTTAAAATAGACTTTGGAGATTAGAAGAGAGAACTCTCACGTGTCCCCCAATGCACACTACTTATCACAATAGGAAGAGACACACGTTGCCTCTTCTAGAGCAAGTAATGCTGCTTTACTACCTCAGCAGGAGGAAGAAAAGTACCGCTTGCCCAGGAAGAGTTCAGCCAATGAAAACAGCCAAGGAAAACTGCCATATCTCAGCCAGTGAAAGTCACTGTACTTCATCTTTTCGTTTCATCCAAGAATTCTTTGTTAACAACATCTCCCAAGTCCATAAAAGAGCAATCCTTTCCTTTGTTTCTCTGAACTGCCACGTGGTTTGCCATTAAACTTCATGTTCCGAATGTCAATTCTTTGTTTTTCCCGAATAAACCCATTTTCCAGGAGAAATATCTGGCTGTCTATTTAAGGCCAACAGTTTCAATAAGAAAATGCACTGAGAAGTTGGCATTTAACAAAGTGTATTGTAAGCCTAAGGCAGTGTTACAAGTTAAGGTATGTAACTTAACTGAAAAAAATAGGTACAGTGTTTGTCAAAAAAGAATACTTACGAATATCAAAATTTTTAAAAAAGGAAATCTAATAAAAACTGAGTTGTTAAATTAAACTAATTGCACATTTATTAAATGACATTTAAATTATACATCGTCTGAAATACTAAAGCATCTGACATAATTTATACAGTCTCTGATATAATATTAAGTGTCATTTGACATAAACAGAAAATACTGATACACGCGGTTTTGATTTTTCATTCTATGATTCACATGCTAAAAAATTGAAGGCTGCATTGAATTCATTTAACTGTTATTCAAAATATATACTGAGTCTATATTATGTGTCAGACATGGTGCTAAATGTAAGTTTTTAATTATATTTAAGGTCCTTGCTTCTGTACACATTGTTCAACTATGTCTGCTAATAAATGTATAATTCAAAAGTGAGACGGTGATACTGAAGAAAAGAATGAAAAACCCAATGAGAACACATTGAAAAGAACCTGAGTTAGACTGGGGTATTTAAAGACCATTCCGAGGGAGTCACTATTGTTGAGCTAGCTGCTTTACAAAGACTAAACAGAAAATAGGTGGATGGAAGGAAGGGAAGGGCGGAAGCTTTGCCCCTGGAAAAGGAAAGACTCTACACTTGGAAGGAGTATAACTTAAAAGATAAATGGAAGGTCCCAGGTCCCAGAGTCTGAAGTACAGAGAAAGGGAAAAGATGAGAGTGTTTTAAGTTAAAATGAGAAAGGCAGGGAAGTCTCAAAACTGCAGCATCTCCTAGGCCTCATGCACTGAATGCTTGGTTGTAAATGCAGTTGTTGAGAGTTGATCAGAGTAAATTGATAATTTTCTTAATTTAAAAAATATCCTGACAGCACTGAGGAAAACAAATGGGTCAGAATTGACTGGAATCAGCTTTTTGTGATGGATAAATAATCTTGGGCAATTATTATTTATCAAAATGGGAGGAATAGCTCGGAAAAATTAAAAATTGTAAGTAAGCAAAATGATAGACTCACACAAGGATTATTTAATTATCGGAGGGAAGGCATTTAGGTTGATTTTATATTTACTATTAAGATCCCAGAGTTAATTGAATTACATATTAACTTGTAAATTTCTGTTTGGTAGAGAACATAACTCCGGAGTTTACAGCTTTATAGCCTTGTAGAATATAAATCAGTTTTATTTCTAACTCAGCAAATCTGCTTCAAATGTCTTTTCTGGTGGATTCTAAATACCTTAGTCCTCAAAATGTCCTTACCCTCTTATTACTTTTCTCAAAAAGTTAATTGAATACAGTACTGGGTATGTGTTCATGTTATATTTACATAAGTGTCATGCTGTTAACTTTTTGGAAAATTATATTATGATAAATTGGTGTGGTATTTTGGAAGTGGAGAAAAACAAACAGAAGAACAATTAAGAAGGTGAAATTTGGAAAAACTGGTGCTCTATTTTATATGGTTTTTGAGGTGAAGGAGATGCCAAGAATATCTTCTAGATTTGCACACATGGACAGATAATGAATCCTATTCAATGAGCTAGGGACCATTGGAAAGTAGGAACAAGATTATTAGGCAAGGTGTAAGTGAAGGCAAAGATGAAAGATAATGGTTTTTGTCATAGAAATGGTTGGATTTGAGGTACATTAAAATGTTCAAGTAAAGATTATATGTTGGCAGTTGGCTATTACGTCCACAGTTGTGCATAGGACAACTGAATAAACTGTAAGGAAGAAGTATTCTCTAGAGATAGTCCCTCAGAACCAAGGTACTCATGATACTCAAACACAGAGACATAGCTGTGTCTCATTTCCTTTCAATGTAAATTTGTTTTTGTATAAACCATCTGTTTAAAGAAAAGTTTTCTCAATTTGTAGAGTCATAAATGTTTTAAAGCAGTGCATTGCATTTCTTCTAACTTTAAATTTAGTCTTTACAATAAATATTAAAACATAACATAGAAAGTTATATTTCCTAGCTCAAATGACAATCATTTTTTTAAAAGCAGCTCCCAGGGATTTTTTAAAATGAAAATTAGTATATTCTAACATTTAATTCAATACCCACCTATTGTAAATATCTTAGCACTAACTGAGGTAAAACTACATTGCTCCTTTTTTAAGCTCCAAATGATAGATAAGAAAAATAACACCATTCAAATTCATAATAATAGCTTTAATTATAACAGCATGTTCTTCTCTTATATGTGAATGGAAATAAAAGATTTATTTAGATAATAGAAATGAAACAGATTTATGACAAGAATTTTTCTAAATTAATTCATTTTTCTAAGATAACTTAAAAGTCATCTTTTTTCACTCAACAAGTAATACTTTAATATCTAGTATGTGAGATTGTGCTGATAAGACAGAGATATACTTCTTAAGTAAGCCATACTTTTTTCTTTGCATTTCATTCAATAAGTAGATGATTTTACAATGTCACGGAGGTAATTTTAGGTATTGTCACAGACCTTTTCAAGTGAAGCAGTGTCGGGGGGGTGCAAATATAGGCTCATCATCATTCGTTAGCACATATTCAGATACAGTAGAAAAGTTGCAATCTGAAAGCAAGTAGATGCTGCCTGGGTCGATATTAAAGAGGGATATTTTAATTTCTGTGCTATAGTGTGATGCAGTTTCATGGATTAGGCACTTTCACTGGCTGTCACAAAGGTCAAATTTAGTTGATTCCTGAGGAGATTTTGGAGGACTTTATTGGAAAACGTATTCTCAATAATTCTAAAACAGGTCACCTAAGAATCTTCGACATTATGGAGCTGAGATAGAAAATTGAAGAAAGTGACTCTGACACTACTTGGTTTTATTAGTTTCCCGTTGCTGCAACAAATTACTACAAAATTAGTGGTTTCAAATAACACTTTTATTTTCTTAAATTTCTGGATATCAGGAGCCAAAAATGGGTCTTACGCAGCTAAAAATCAAGATGATGGCAGAACTGCTTTCTTTTTAGAGGATCTGGGGAGAATGTGTTTCTTTTCTCTTCCAGCTTCTAGAGGATGGATGCTGCCATTCTTTGGCTGTGGCCCTTCCTCCATCTTTAAAGCAAATAATGTAGCATTACAAAATGTCTCTCTCTTTCTCTAACTTTTGCTCTTCTGTCATCATATCTTCCTCCTGATCCTGACCCTCTTGCCTCCTCCTTCTTATAAGGACATTTGTAATTACATTGGGTCAACCCAGATAATCCAGGATTTTACTCTTTGTCTCCTATTCCCACTCTCATCCACCTCCACCAATTGTGATGAATTTAATATTTTTATATTGTTATGTAACCTTGAGAAATATAGAATGCTGGTTTGAGTGTGTATTTGTTTTTAATTTATATAAATAGTACTTCTCTGTAGTTTTCACTCTTACATTTTTTTCACACAACACAATTTTCTGTACAATTTCTGAAATGATATGACAAGAGTTAGTAACGGCCCTACTGCTTACTAGTCATGCAGTGCTGGGAAAATTGCATAACCTCTGTTACTTGGTGTTTCTAAGTTATTTCCTCAGACTGCATCCTCAACATTTATTGTTTTGTGTTTTTTTTTTTTTCTCCCAGTGATGGACACCTAAGTCTCCTCTAATTTCCTTTTTACCATAAACAATGTTATAATAAACCTACTTTTTCTTGTTTCATTATGGAACTCTGCTTGACATGAAATACAAAAGACGGAAACATCATGGCCCTTAATTTGCATATATATAATTTTAATAATGCAATTTATTTTCATAATGTTTTCATAGATAATACAGGAATTTAATGTCTCCTTATATCCTGATCAATTCTTAATTGTGACACTTTTATCCCATGCCAAAGTGATAAATTGGCATAAATTGGTGTCATACCATTATTTTAAAATTTCATTTAACTTAATTCTGGGCAGTTAAGTATTTAATTAAACATTTGTTATCAATTCAGGTGTTTATTTATGAGATTCTATTGCTTTTTGTTCGTTTTTCCTTTGGATATCTTTTCTTCTTTGATGTTGATTTGCAGCATTTGTTTATATATTGTACACATTAATATCTTCAGAATTTTTATATTGCTATTCTCTCAGTTTTTTTTATTTATGCCCAAGGTGTCTTTGTAGATTATATATTCTAATGTAGAAAAAGATATATCCTGATATCATGTGTTATAAATCTGGGGCCAATTTTAAGAAGTCCTTTCCCACTAGAAGGCCACAAAATGAGGTTGGTATGGTATATTCTATTGACTTTACAATTGTATAGTTTTAGTCTTCATAGTTAGGGGATAATTTATTTTTAGTAAATTATTTGAAACTTGTGTATTATTTCCTTTCCATAAAGACAGAACCTTGTCTCAATCATATCTATGAAATATTCTATCTATCTAATATTTCAAACTATTATATAATGCCATCCCTATTATACATAATTTTTATGTATTTTTATTTATATTCATGGATCGATCACCAGTTTCTCTGTTATTTTTCACTGAAAAAAATTGTAATGTATTATTAACATTTCTTAAATTGTTTTCATTATTACTTCACCTTTATGGTAGTCAGGTGAGTTATTCTCTCCTTGTTCTTTTGCAAAATTCCTTTAGCTATACACTGACATTTATTTCTCCAACTACACAATTTTTAATTAGAATGGCATTGAATGCATGGATTGATTTCAAGAGAATCAACATGCTTACAATTAATGTTTTCAAGCCATCTTAAACCTAAAAATAGTATATTTCTTCATGTATTCAGGCATTTTATGTCCTCAAATAGTTTTACAAACTGTTTCCTCCAAAGACTTAGGAATTTCTAATTACATTAAAAATTAGGCACAGTATTTACTTTATTGCCTCTGGGAAACATATCTTATTATCTGTTACATTTTCTACTTGGCTCTTATTGGTATAAAGAAATGCAATTTACTTGCAGGTCAATCAATAATTTTTTAAATAAATCCTATTAGTAGTTTGTGTGTGGATTTTGTTGTTTTCTTTGCAATTGACAAATAGCATTTATTCCTATGTTTGTAATGTTTTTGGCTAGGTTCTCTCACAATGAAAGAAAATACGTAAACTTGGTCCCATAACTTAAAGAAAAGTGCCTTTAAGTACTCTTATAAGAATATTTGCTAGTAATTTTGTAAATAAATTAATAAATGATGATTCTCAATAGATTTATTGATGTAGAAAATTGCAATATTTAATTTTCTGATGTTGAAATGCTCTGCACATATTTATAATGAAATATTTTTTTAAATGTGGATTAAATTAGTTAAAACTTTACTGGGGATTTTTAAATGTTCATATGTAATTTTTTTTAATTGTGTCCTGGCTGTATCCAAATGGGGTGTCAGTGTTCTACTGGGCTCCTAATTGCTTGAGTACATTTGTCTCTTTTCTTTCTTCAACTAGGATTTGGTGACAGTCTGGAGAATTTAAAATTAACATAAAAATCTCCATCACTCTCATCTCAAACCAAAATTGTGTAAGGTTAAAGAGTGAAAAACAAAATCTAAGTAAATTTGTCTGTAAAAGAAAACAAAACATAGAAACAAGAAACGAATACAGTAAAGTTACAAAATCAATGTACAAAAGTCCATTGCATTCCTACGTACTAACACTGAAATCTCAGAAAAAGAAATGAAAAAACAATAATTCCTTTTGCAATCCAACAAAAATAATAAAACACCTAAGAATAAACTTAACCAAGGATGTGAAAGACCTATATGCTGAAAACTATAAGATATTTTTAAGAGAATTTGAAGAAGACCCAAAGAAATGGAAATACATTCTGTGTTCATGGATTGGAAGAATTAACATCGTTAAAATGGCCGTATTACCGAAAGCAATATACAGATTTAATGCAATCCCATCAAAATCCCAATGGCATTTTTAAAAGAAATAGAAAAAAAAAATCATCAGATTTATATGGGACCACAAAAGACCTCGAACAGCCAAAGCAATCTTAAGAAAAAAGAACAATGCTGTACTACAAGGCAATGATAGTCAAAACAGCGTGGTATTGGCAGAAAAACAGACACATAGACCAATGGAATAGAATTCAGAACCCAGAAATAAAACCACATAAATATAGACAGATAATTTTTGACAAAGAAGCAAAAAACATACAATAGAGAAAAGACAGCCTCTTCAATAAATGGTGCTGGCAGAATTGGAAAGCCACGTGCCAAAGAATGAAACTAGACTGCTATCTGTCACCATCTACCAAAATTAATTCAAAATGGATCAAAGACCTAAGCATGAGACCTGAAACAATAAACGGCATAGAAGAAAACATAGGTACTAAACTTACGGACCTTGGGTTCAAAGAGCATTTTATGAATTTAACTCCAAAGACAAGAGAAGTAAAAGTTAAAATAAACAAATGGGACTATATGAAACTTAAAAGCTTCTGCACAGCAAAAGAAACCATGGACAAAATAAAGACGCTACCAACTGAATGGGAGAAGATTTTTGTAAACAATGCCTTCGGTAATGGGCTAATATCCAAAATATACAAGGAACTCATGCAACTCAACAACAAAAAAGCAAACAACCCCAGCTGAAAAATGGGCAGAGGACCTGAAGAGACATTTCTCCAAAGAGGATATAAAAATGGCAAATAGACATATGAAAAAATGCTCAACATCACTAATCTTCAGAGAAATGCAAATTAAAACCACAATGAGATGTCACCTCACCCCAGTTAGAATGGCTATCATCAACAAGACAAACAGTAACAAGTGTTGGAGAGGCTTTGGAGAAAAAGGAACCATCATACACTGTTGTTGGGAATGCAGATTGGTGCAGCCGCTATGGAAGGAAATGTGGGCGTTCCTCAAAAAATTACAAATAGAATTACCATATGACCCAACAATCCCTCTCCTGGGTATCTACCCAAAAAATCTGAAAACATTTATCCATAAAGACAAGTGTGTTCCAATGTTCATTGCAGCTTTATTTATGGTGGCCAAGACATGGAAACAACCAAAATACCCTTCGATACATGAATGGATAAAGAAGTTGTGGTATATATACACAATGGAATACTATTCGGCAGTAAGAAAAGATGAAATAGGACTATTTGTGACAACGTGGAAGGATCTTGAGATTATAATGCTAAGTGAAATAAGTCAAACAGAAAAAGCAGAGAATCATATGATTTCACTGACACGTGGTATATAAACCAAAAACAACAAAAGAACAAGACAAACAAATTAGAAACAAAAATTCATAGACAGAGACAATTGTTTAGTGGTTAACAGAGGGTAAGGGCGGAGGGGGATGGTAGATGAGTGTGAAAGGGATCAAATATATGGTGATGGAAGGAGAAATGACTCTGGATTGTGAACACAACGTGATTTATAGATGATGTAATACAGAATTGTACACCTGAAATCTATGTAACTTTACTAACAATTGTCACTCCAATAAACTTTAAAAAAAAGAAAACAAAACAAAACAGATGTTTATCTCATATTTTGAGAGAAGAAGAAAATGTATGAGCTTGGTTCAACTACTTCTATTCAGCATGGCTAGCCTAATATGCCTCACTATGTATTAAACAACTAGCACCGTACTACAAATGGGATCCCAGCACATGTAAAGAGCTCATTGTCATTATCTTCAACTTATTGTGATCAGGCTAGCATGGATGGCTTCATACACCCATCAATATGATCATTTCTTTCAAAGGGCTGATAAAAATCTTTTTACAGCAATGAGAGCTTATAAATCTGATCCTAAGGAAAGCCTGGATTCATTTTTTGTTTTGCTTTTCCCCTCAAGATAGCCATAGAACAAAAAGAATTAGTTGTGGTTGTTGAAATAGTCAAAAGAATCTAAAGAGTCATTCACCACCTCCAAGAAATGGAATCAATCCCTAAGTACAAATAAAATAACTTGTTAAATGGAGAAAGATTAGTAGTATGTTCAGAAAAAAGTAACAGTTGCTAATGTCCTTCATTAGAGATGCTATGAATATTCTATCTAGATGGTTTGTTTCCCTTACTGAAGAAATATTAATACATATAAAAGTTTCCAAGATTCATAAACCTCCACAAGCTGAAGGTTTGTTTCTCTCATAAATTTGGTAAAATCATCATTCTTTATTACTATAAATATTGCCAATTTCCAAGTCAGTCACTTTTTTCCTTATGAAATGTCTGAGAATTTTTTTCTTCCTTTTCACACTTCTTATATGTTTCCTAATCTCTTTTAAATAGCTTTTCATTCTAAAATCTTTCCAGTGTGCAATAAATTGTAATATCCTTAGAATTATATTTAATAAACAATGTTTCTTTTATCTGAAATCCATGCTTTTATAGGTTTATATTATTTTTTTCCTGCCATTATTTCACAATGTTCTTCCTGAAAATTAAACTTCTTTAATTTCAACATTATTAGGATAATTGAAAAATGTGATATTTGTTCTTTATTCAAAATGGATACACAGTATTGACACAGAACATGAATAGCATGTCTGCATTGTCTCTGAAGTGCAATTCTTAAACATTTTAATATGTTAACTAAATAAAAAATCAAGTCACACCTCGATGAACATTTATTTGTCTTTGGGTCCAATTTGGAAAGCATGGGTACAAAACTTCTAAATTTTCTATTACTTGGTTTGTATCTTGTATGTTTTACCTTAATAGACCATATTTTTTTCTTAATTTTCCTACTCTGGGTTAGAATTCAAGGAAACATGACTTAGAATACAAAGAAACCAGGGAATACTTTACAATAATCCATTTCTGAGTGATTTAGCCAAAAGCTCTCAGAAGTTCTATGTGTGTTGAAGAGGCAGAAGTTACAGCCCTTCACTCGCCGCCCATTGAGAGTACAAGGTATTTGATGACGCCATCCACTTTGCTATACCACTGCATGCCTTTCCATGCTTTTAAGAGTAACTCAGTATCAATATTCTTTATTTCAATCCCTATTAGAATATCACTAACCTGTGAGTGACATATCTAGTAGATAAAGCCTGTTTTGTTTTTCTCGTAGATATTTTGCTCAATTTTCCCCATTATTTTAGCTAGCTGTTAGTTAATTTGAAATCCACACAGGCTCTGATATATAATTTTTCTTAAAGAAGATATGTAATTAGTTGAACTTGATATAGCTCTTTCTGGAAAATGTTTTGTTTTTAAGCAGCACGGAATACAATGTGTTTTCCTATAGAGGATAAGGAAAGAGCTGTCAGTCTGGACCATATTCTTGGAGGACACAGAGGTGTTAGTAACATTTCTATATTAATGCAGGTAGTCATCATGATGTTTATGCTCTTTAACTACCAGTGCTTTCATAATTAGTATCCCAACGTGACTTAAATGAATTAATTTTCAGTTAAAAAGAAAGGGAGATAGATATGAAGTAGAAAATCTAAGGCAAAAGCAAAGATACTGGACAGAGAGTGCAGTAGGCAATTATTATATTTTTAAAAAGGAAGTACTTTTTTCTGAAAATCAATCTAAGGCATTATAGGTAGGGGGTCTCTATTCTGTCTGAACCGACCATTGCTCCCTGCTGTTTCCATCAAGAAAAGAGACATTGTGATTTTTCAGTGTAATTTCAAACCTTGTGATGTGAGGTTGGCAGTCTGCCCCTCCAACAAGCTGAAAGATCTCACATATCAATGAAAGGCAATTTCACCTCTGTCATGAGATGATGTTCCATGTTTCCCCAAAAATAAGACCTAGCCAGACCATCAGCTCTAATGCGTCTTTTGGAGCAAAACTTAATACAAAACCAGGTATTATATCATATCATATCATATCAAATCATATCATATCATATAAGATCGGGTCTTATGTTATAGTAAAATAAGACTGGGTCTTATATTAATTTTTGCTCCAAAACACGCATTAAAGCTGATGGTTCAGCTAGGTCTTATTTTCGGGGAAACATGGTTCAAAGATGTGCTCTTCTTAAGGAAGGGTAATAGAAAGTCCTATCTTACAAGACATTGCAAGATGCTGGTTGAATCTTAACTTTATATCATTTTATTATGTCACATCTACTATGCTAATAGATCACCCAGAAAAAGGGTTAAGAAAAGTTTCAGGAAAATTGCCAAACTGCTAAATGGAATCTTTGAGAAATATTGTGCTAAGGTTTAGATAAGGTTTTGTTACTTCAAGTTTTCTAAGCGCTTTTTATATATCCATGTGTGTTATAACTATCAGAAACATTATATATCACGTAGCCCTTTTCTTCTTCTCTTTGGAGTATTTTGTCACTTTGACTTCAATAAAACACAATCTAGAAAAAAGCTGAGTTTAGGCAATTAATTGATTCACCTAAGTTTCATTAAGTGCTTAACATGAGCCAAGGACTTTGCCAGACAATAGGAAATCAGTTTCATAAGATATATTCTTGTATTTCTTAAAACTCACAGCCTAGAATCAAATACTATAAACTCTGCACTAGGATGAAGAAGGTACACAGAATAGCACTAACATAGCCTGGGTTCAGGAAGGAATTTATGCAGAAGCCGATGCTTAGGATAAACATTAAAAAATGATCAAAATGAAGCATCTCTATATATTATCTAATTTATAAATGTTACTTGTAATTTGCATCACACTGATAACAAATACAGAGGGTGCCAAAAAAAAAGGTATACATATTTTAAGAAAGGAAAAAAAAAACTACTGAAATTGTAATATTCATTATATACAAGTAACAAGAGATGAATACAAGTCATGTTTGACTTCTGCAATTATAAGAGGTGCTCAAAGTAGTTACCATCAGCATCCAGACACTTTTGATTACTGTGAAGTACTGCTTAAGCAACGTTGACCAGTGTCCACTTGTATCCATTTTTTTAGCTCCCTCAGTATTATACATGTGAAATTTCCAAATTTTAACTTGTATTTGTTATTTTTCTTTTTCCATAAATTAAATTGTTAATGTATGTATATATATATATATGTGTGTGTGTGTGTATATATATATATATACACACACACATATATGTGTATATATATATATATATATAAATTTATAAATATTTAAATATTTAAAAGGTTTTTTTTTCCCAAAAAAATAAATTGTCTACTCCTCATTGTGATGCAGGATATATTCCACATTGAGGTATAAATGTAGAACATTATATCATTATATTACCTTTAATTAAGCTACACTATAATTGATAAAATAAAATTTTAATTTACTATAGCTCTTAGTCCTTGGATTATTTGTCACCTAGAAACAATGAAGCCATTTAGGAATTAAGTTATGAGCCAAAAATGTAATGCATATTTGATATTTCATTTATACTGGAATATATAATTCTGATTAAGATCTACGTGTGCTGGCTATGGTGAAATGGCTAGATTTACATATGTTGCCTCATATAAACAACTAACATACTACACACAGTTGTCAAAAACAGACATTTTAGAACTCTGGAAATCAACCAGAGACAAACAACAAATTCTAATGAGTTCATTCATGAAAAACTCTCGAAATCCCATGAAGAACAGTGGTAAGTTGCCTTAGACTAGCTCTGCAAGAAATTCTACAGGAATTGTCTAGGCTGAGGTGAAAGACTAGTTGGAAACCTGAATCCACATGAAGAAATTAAGACTACCCATAAAGGGAAGTACATAGACAAATATAAAAGAAAGTATAAATGCATGTTTGTTTGTAATTCATTTCATTTCTTATCTGATTTAAAAGTCAACTATATAAAGTAGCAATTATAAAAATATCTTGATGAGATTATAATTCATAAAGATGTAAGTAGTAGGACAAAGGTAGCAAAAAGGGGGGGTAATGGAACTATACTGGAACAATTTTGTTTTATACTATTGAAATTAAGTGGCTATTATCAAACTAGATTGCTTTAAGATAACACATTAATTATAGTGCCCAGGATAACTATTAAAAATAGCAAAATAATTAGGTAAACAACAACAACAAAAATGATAATATACTACAAAATATCTATTTACCACACACATAAAAAATTCTGTAATGGAAGAATAGTGGTACAAAAATGATTGAAGACATATAGAAAATAAATGGTAAAAATGACAGATGAATTCTACGTTATCAGCAGTTACATTATTGTAAATGACAAAAATACACCAATAAAAATGCAGAGATGATCAGAATGGGTTTTTGAAAAATGATCCAACTGTGTGCTGCACAAGAGATGTGATTTAGATTCAAAGAAACAAAATGGTTGAAAATAAAAGGAAAAGAAAATATATACCAGGCCAACAGAACCCGATGAAGAGATGAAGTAGTGATATTAATATCAGACAACATAAATTTTAACACAATTATCTTATAGGAGTAAAAAAAAGGTATTTTATAAGGGCAAAATATCACTCCATCAGCAAGATCTATACATAAACTTATATACCCTTCACAACAGAGCTTCAATATATTTTAAGCAAAACCTGACAGAATTGAAAACTAGATGACTTAACAATAATATTTAGAGGTTTTAACGTTTTACTTACAATGAGAAAAATATACAGATGAAAGATCCGTAAGGAAAGAGAAGATTTAAAAACATTATATAAAATCCAATTAGACTCATGATCATCTATAGAATAATCATTTCAAAAATAGCAGAATATACACTCTACTCATTTGTACTTGCAACATTATTCAAATATATGACATGTAAGCCATAAAACAAAGCTCAATAAATTTTAAAAGATTAAAATAATACACTGTATATTTTCTGACAATGGAATAAAATTAGAAAGCACTAAAGGAAGAAAATTTGTGACATTTTCAAATATGAGGAAATTAATAAACTCCTAAATAACTACTGAGTAAAGGTATAAAGCACAAGAATTAAATCTCAAAATTAGAAAATTTGAGATAAAGGAAAGGGACATAGCCGTACTAAAATGCACTAGATGTAGCTAAAACAGCTTGTAAAGGAAAATTTAGACCTATATATGCCTTTATTTAAAAAAAGAGAGAGAGAAAAGAAATATTTCAAATCTTTAACCTAGAAAAAACTAGAAGAAACTAGAAAACAAAAAGAGCTAATTAAATTGAAAGCAAGTATAAGAAAGGAAAACATAAAATTCGTGTAAAAATTAATTAATTAAAGAGCAAGAAAAAAGAAAATCTACAAAACCAAAAGTTGGTTATTTGAAAAGATCAACAAAATAATAATAATTAGCTAAACTGCACAGGAAATTTAAAAAAAAAAAAGAGACTAAATTTAGGAATGAAAGAGGAGACACCACTACCAAGCGTATAGAATCAGCAATGATTATATAATGAATACTATGTATAATCATATGCCCAAAACTATATAATGCATGTCAAAAAGGACAAATTCCTAGAAGGATATACACAAAATTAACTGGAAAAGAAATAGAAAATCTGAATTGACAGATGCAAAATAAATAGATTGAATTGGTAATTTTAAAACTTCCTACAAAGTAGCCTAGATTCAAATGTCTTCACTGGAGGATTTAGTACCATCCTTCACAAACTCTTTCAAATTAAAAAGTAAAATAAAATAAAAGGGGACACTTCCTAACTCATTCTATGAGGCCAGTATGCTAATATCAGAACAAGACAAAGATATCACAAGAAAAGGAAGCCACAGACCAATATCTGTTATGAATATAAATGCAAAAATAGTCAACAAAATGCCAGAAAGCTGAGCAACCTACAGAAAGAATATTACTTGTCGACTAAGCTCAATTTATTCCACCAATACAAAGTTGGTTTAACATTTAAAAACTCGGTCAAGGTAATAGACCTTTTTAATAAAATAGAGGGCAAAAACATGAATGATCATTTCAACAGATGCAGAAACAAGCATTTGACAAAATTCAACACACTGTCATGTTAAAAACACTCCATAAACTAGAAATAGAAGGAAATTTTCTCAATCATAAAGAGAATCTACCAAAATATTGTACCTTTTTATCTTTAATTATGAAAGGATAAATGTTTTCCCACCAATATCAGGGTAAAGGCAAAAATGTCTACTATCATCATTTTTATTACACCTCTTCCCAGAGGTTCTAGCCAGGGAAATCAGTCAGAAATACAGGAATTCAGAGGAAAGATAAAGTAAAACTACTATTTTTTGTAAATGACCTGTTATTGCATATGGAAAATCCTAATGAATCCACATACACAAACACAGACACACATACACACACAATTATTAGAACTAATTAATAAGTTCATCATTTTTTGCAGGAGAGATGCTCAAAAATATGCAAATTTCATTATCTATACACTAAAATCAAAAATTCAAAAGTGAAATTAGGAAAAATAATATTAATAATAATAACATACATTTACAGAAACTGACACTCTGATTCTAAAATTAGTATCGGAAGGCAAAAGACCCATAATCTTTAAAAAGAATACAGTTGGAGTACTCATACTTCCCAATTTCAAATTATATTGCAAAGCTATACTAATCAAAACTGTGTGCTGTCTGTAAATCAATGGTATAGAATTGAATGTCCAGAAATAAATCCTTATAGTTATGGTCAATTGATTTTTAACAATTTTGTTAATTTAGTGTGTTAAAATATTCTTTTCAACAAATGGTGCTGCAATAACTGGATAGCCACATGAAAACAATTAATTTGGAATCCTACTTCATGCAATAAACAGAAATTAACTCAATTAAAAGCTTTTACACTTCAAAGACACTCTCAAGAAAGCGAAAGACAACACACATAATAACTTTTATAAACTTTTATAAATCATATATATGGTAAAGAACTGTAGACATAAAATATAAAGAACCCTTACAACTCTGTAATAAAAAGACAATCCAATTAGAAATGGAAAAACTATTGCAAAAGGCAGTTCTCAAAAAAAGATATACAAGTGTCCAATAAGTACATGCAAAAATGTTCAACATTATTAACCATCAGGAAAATGCACATGAAAACCTCAAGGAGGCACCACTTTTAACAAAATAGAATTGCTAAAATCAAAGGGACAATAACAAATGCTAGAGAGAATGCAGAGAATTTAGAACCTCCTAAATTGTTGGTGGTATTGTATAATGGTGCATCCACTCTGAAAACAGTTTGACAGTTCCTCAAAATTTTAAACATGGAGTTTCCATATGACCCAGCAATTTCACTCATAGGTTTATTCCGGAGAAAAATGAAAGCATATGTCCACTTGAAGAATTGTATGTGAATTTCCATAGCGGCATTATTCATAATAACCAAAGTTAGAAACAATCCAAAAGTCCATCATCTGATGAATAGATAAAGTGTGGAATACCCATACAATGGAATGTTATTCAATAATATAATGAAGTACGTGCTACAACATAGATAAATCTTGAAAACATTTCACTAAATGGAAGAAGTCAGTCACATGAATCCATATGTTACATGATTCCATTTATATTGAATGTTCAGAATAGGCAATCTATAAAAATAGGAAGTAGATGAGTAGTTTCGAGGTGTGTCTATGTGAAAAAAGAGAAGAGAGACTTGCTAACGGGTACAGGGCTTTTTTGGAGGGTGACAAAGGTGTACCAAATTTTGGTGGTCACAGTAGTGCAACTCTGTTGATATATTAAAATGTAAATTTTAAAATATGCAAATTATATCTAAATAAAGCTGTTATTAACCTCCCCCCTGCTCCTACGCACTGAGACATCACTGCAGAAAAACGGGAAATGCTATATTTAGAAACACAGACAATAGCAGGTTTGGGGAGTTTGTGGAGAAATTAGAATCTTCAAATATTGGTGGTGAGAATGTAAAAGTTTCAGCCACTTTGAAAACTTTTTGGCAGTTCCTTAAAGGAGTATATGTGAACTTAACATATGACCTGCAATTCCACTCCTTAACTTATATCCAGGAACAATGAATAGATTAGAAAGACTTGTATGTGAATGTTCACAGCATAACTCATAATAGCAAAAAAAAATAAAAATAAAAATCAGGAAATAATTAATTCAATTGGCTCTCAACTGTGAATGGACAAAATGTTGCATATGTATACAAAGGTAGACTAATCCACAATAAAAAGTAACAAACTATAGATATGTGATCTAACATGAATAAACCTCAGAAACCTTATGCTGAATGAAAGAAACTAGGAAAAACAGACATTACATTTATGTGGAATTTCCTGGAAAAGCAAACCTATAGAGATAGAGGGAAATCAGCAGTTTTCTGGAACTGAGAGTGGAAATGGAGACTGACTAAAAATAGGCACAGAGAACATTTTGAGGCGACAGAAATGTTCTAAAATTACATGATGATTTTGGTTACATAGCTTTACGAATTTACTAAAGATACTGAATTATATGCTTATGGTATGTAAATTATACTTCAATAAAGCTTTAAAAAAGCAAAATTTTCATACCATTTTTCTCTCTTTAAAATTAGGCAGCTAGTGCACAGTATCTCCCAATCTCTCATAATTTCTTCGCCTATTTTATAAATTGCTGCTTCTAGCTCCATATCAGGTACACAGAGAAGGCTACTAATGTATGAGATTTTCATTATAATATATGAAACAATAGAAAATCACAAAGACTAGCCTCTATTTCTCATAGAATCATAATTAAGAATCTGACCTATGGTAGCATAAAAAAAGAGTTAACTGATGCTTTTGTATGATGTACTCTACTCAAGATTACTATTCATATGAATAAATGCTATACCTTGTACACTGAGTTTCTCTGAACCTATGAGACAGCCCTGAGTTTGTGCTGTATGTACAGCTTATATGTACATTGTGAATGAAGAAAGTTTGTGCCTTGAATTTCATTACTCATGTCAACTTCAAAGTACGGTTGAAGTCAGTGGGAGGAAATATTCCGCTGTTCGAACATTTCCACAGAGCAGAAAGAAATGAGTCAGAAATCAATCCTGGTCTATTTATCAAGTGTGTTTCCTATTCTTTCCCTTGAAAGGAGGAAAGACTAACTAAACAGAACTTTGGCGAGAGCATAACACGTATTGGGACTTGTTTTCATCGCTTGGCATCCTTGTGTCAATACAGTTAACCCAATTCCCATACTTACCACTCATTTAAATCTTCTGTCCAAAAAGAATCATCTATTTTCCTGTTTGTGAAACCATACTACCTATTCCCTATGTTTAGGTTGAATTTGGGTGAGTAGGAGATCTTAACATATTATCTGTCAATTATCAATTTATTGCCTCGCTGCTCCAAATTCATATATGAATTAGTTTAAGCATAGCTCTCCTCCATAGTGAGCACGATATTATTTTTTTTCAGTAGGGGGCACTAGAGGGACGTTACAGAACAAGGCTCTCCTTGGGTTTCCAGCTGTTGCTTGCAGTCAGAGGTATGGAGGTAAGGACACAAAGTGGAGATCTGCCTCAGCCATATGGCCAAAGAACACGGTCTCTTGGTGACAATGTGCCCCAATGTGTCCTAGCGATCACCTTCATCTGTCCTCTTGACACAGAAATCAGTGCCCAAAGGTCTCTACTCACTGGCACTCTGATGTTTTTGCTTGTCACTGAACTGCTTCTCTGCAGTCCAGCGAGTTCCCTCCAAACCACCACCCCTTCTTGCAGTCTGCATCACCAGTTGCTGATGAATGGCACAGTTCCTGCTCTCTGGAGGGTTGCTTTGCTTGCCCAGTGCCTTCAGCCCAGTCCTGGCCTAGGCAAATCAGTGACTACTTCTGATATCAGTGGATGGAACTACATTTTCTCCAATACAATCTCGATTCCAGCCTTTTATTGGATCCCAATAAAAGATATGGATCCCCTTTTAAGTTTTTCCTTCCATGGATATTCTCCCTCAGCTCTAAGTTACCAAATAGAATTTCCTCATATTAAGTGTCCCTTGTTTAATTCACTGAGTGACATCCGTGTTGATTCATC
Organism: Rhinolophus ferrumequinum; assembly: GCF_004115265.2. Classification (NCBI taxonomy): domain Eukaryota; kingdom Metazoa; phylum Chordata; class Mammalia; order Chiroptera; family Rhinolophidae; genus Rhinolophus; species Rhinolophus ferrumequinum. The sequence continues at coordinate 10,227,134 of NC_046288.1, forward strand.
CCACACTGATACATTAGGTAACACAGTTTAACTAGTATAGTTGGTTGTATACCTTGGTATCTTTTTTCTTTTTACTGCTGAAATTAGCACCATTTTTTACTTGTCTAATGCTCAAATATGAAAATATTTAAATGATTGTTTAAAATAAAAGTGGGAAGAAACTCTGAAAGGATGTAGAAGACGATGATAAATGGTTACTTCATTGTGATATGGAGTGTGCAGGGATGGAGAAACACTTTTTACTGTTAACCATTTTTAGGTATGCAATTCTACAGCACTAAATAAACCTACACTGTTGGGTAACAATCACTACTCTGCATTTCCAGCAATTTTCATCATCTCAAGCAGAAAGTCTATATTCAGTAAGCACAATAAGTCCCCTTTTACCCCCTCTCAGCCTCTGCTTACCTCTTTTCTACTTTCTGTCTCTACGATTGTGCCTATTCTAGATATCCAATATATATAAAATCGTACAATATTTGTGCTTTTACATCTGGCTTATTAATCTTAGCATGCTATCAAGGTTCATCCATGTTGAAATATTCCTTTTCTGGCTGAACTATATTCCATTATAACTATATACCACGTTTATACTCTATGTTTTATTTTGTTGTTTGAGATTTTGGTGTCATACCTAAGAAGGTTTTGCCTAACCCAAGGTCATAAACATGTAGTCCTATGATTTCTTCTAATAGTTTTATTCTTTTAGTTTTTACCTTTAGGATTCATTTTCATTTAATTCGATTTATTATGTAAGGTAGGGGTCAAAATCCAGTATTTCATATGGAAATCCAGTTATTGCAGCACCATTTGTTAAGAAGATAAATTGAATTGTTTTGGCAAACATTGTCAAAAAGCAAATGTACAGGGAAGGACAAAACCATCACAGGGCTAGGACTGAAATATACAAGGAATTCTACAGGCAAAGGCAGTAGCAGCCACTGTGATACAGGATTAAATGCTTTGGGATATTTCTGGGACTAGAAAAATATAGATGGAATAACAATTAAATGAGATTGTTAAGGAGAAAAGATAAAAAATTAATAACATTTGGGCAATTTTTTTATAGATATAGTTTATACTGATCAAATAAAAAGATGAAACCTGGAAACCTGTATTAGTAGACAGGTTCACCCTCAATTCAGAATTAGGTTGCTAGAAAAACAGTGCTAAAAATGAATACTAGTATCAAATGTACTGAAATATTCAGAGTATGTTAATTGAGGATGGAATAGAATTCAAGTAACGCCTATTTACAGGGGTACTTTTAAAAAGTTGTTTCAGATGCTATCGACCCATGTAAGAATCTATAATTCAAGGCACAAACTAGGGAATATAAAAATGCATTTCAATATTATCCTTTTAGAACATCTATGCCCAGAGGATATTGTCCCTTAGTGTTGGACACTAGGGTACATGCTTTCACCACATCAAAGGGGAGTTCCTTATATTTCGTTAAAAAAATGTTCCAAACGCCTGACACAACTGATCTTACCAGTCAGACTATGGAATTTCCTGGCATCATAACATGACTTGTTTTTAGAAAAATAATTTAGTTCTGAAAACTTCTTCAGAGGCTGGAGGTTAGTTCACATCTTTTCACAATATCATTTTTTATACATATTTGATACTTTAGAACAGGGGTGTCCAAACTGCAGCCCGCGGGCCAATTGTGGCCTGGGATCCATTTTTATTGGCCCGCAGCAAATTCCAAAAAACATTTAGTTTACTTAAATAAACCAGGTGCGGCAATACGTACTTCACCTCGAGTGAGTGGCCCGGCTGTTTGTGTATTTTACCGCATATGGCCCTTGGTGAAAACCATTGAAAAAAGTTTGGACACCCCTGCTCTAGAAAATTAGAGAACAAGAGAAGCCTAAGTGAAAGATCACTTGGAAGTGATTCACTGGACTAGGTTAAGGATACAACTGGTTCTATAAATACATACATACATACATACATACATACATACATAAGGACATAAATAAATAAGCAAACAAATAAATGTTTTCTAAATAACATGATATCATTGGACCCGAGCAGATAAAGAAATTGAAGAAAAAGTACAAACATTAAATTTTTCAACTCCAATTTTCAAGGGGGGAAGGGAATATTTTATATTTCAATTATTTCTGTAATTTTAATAATGGGAAAATTCCTATTCCTCAAGTTTAAGAATTGTGTTATTACTTGCATCATATTATTTAGAATATTATTATGCAATTATTGGAGTTATACAATCACTACTGGTGAATTGTTGAATAACACGGTTGCTTTTATGTGAGATGAGAAACAGAGTGCAGGGTAAAATTGTAGTGTATGATTCACTTTAGCTTTCTGGAGACAACAGTGCAGGGGTTCTGACAGATATATAATAACTTGTGGCAGATATAAGGGAGATCCCACAGAGGCAGGATTCTTGGTGAGTTGTTATTTACTATCCTTGAGTGAGCACAGTTCCAGCTCCAGATTGATCTTAGGTTTGGTTATTAAGCCCAGCATACTGAAAATAATAGCTGGGAAAGAGTTCAAAGGGAATTCTCAGTCACTTTACCATTCATTTCCTTAGCAGGGATTCAGTTCCTTGTCCATAACTCTGGAGGGAGTTTTGAATTAAACTGCATTTGAGACATATATGTGGCCTGTCAAGATGGCAGAATAGGTAAATGCTGTGTTTACCTCCTCTCATGACCACATCAAAATTACAACTAAACTACAAAGCAACTATCATTGAGAGTCAGCCTGAGATCTTGCTGAAGTGAAACCCTATAACTAAGGACATACAAACGAAGCCCCCTGGAGACTGGTAGGATGGGAAGACAGACGGAATGGGCTGGTTCCACACCTATGAGTGACCATTAAAACTCAGGAGGGATATGTCAACTGCAGAGGTCCCCCCTGAACAAGCAAGGGGTCCCAGCCCCACACCAGGCTCCCAAGCACAGGGTTTCAGTGCTAGGGACAGAAATCCCCATAATTTCTGGCTGTGAAAAACAGAGGAGATTGTGGCTCGGTGAGATGGAGGGCAGCTGTAGTCCAAGGTATTCCTTGTAAAGGGACCATGCATGGACTTACTCACTGATGGAATCACTGGTTCTGAGTTCCAGCACTGGGGCAGCAGCTGGAGAGGCAGGAATATATCGGGGGAAACTTATTTGTCCGGATTCAGGACAAGGGCTGGAGGAAGAGCTTTCTCCTAGACTGAAGAGCTAGCAGAAGCCATTGTTTCTTTGTTGAGCCCTCCCCCTTCCCAGCATGCAGATGCAGACATCCACCATATCTGAGTCTCCCTCAAGCTGGCTAACACTCATCATTAGTCACACCCTGGTGATTCAACAGCCCACCCAACTCAACTTTCAGGCACACCCAAACTGCTTTCAGTGAGTTTTTTGTGCAAACTGCTTGCCTGGCTCATGCCACAGACTTTCCTAGGGTCTCTTAAAGGTTCACAAAACCCAGATGAGCAGCAGCATCTGGTTTCAGCATGTCCTGTACCTCCTGCTGAGCAGCTTTCAGCCCTGCACTAGCAACAGCCAGCCTTGGTTCTAAGTGTGGCCTCTCAAAGCAATCCAAGCATGGCACATTTGGTGGCCATCTGTAGAGGGCTTGTGGCTCCTGTTGGGTAGCCACAGGTGGAGCACGGGCTGTGGCTAAATTAAATCTGCAGTGGGTCCCCTCCCAGGTGGTGCTCATGTTGGTGCACCCAGTGGCCTGCTTTGAAATGAGCTGGAGTATCACCCAGTCACCTGCAAGGATGACACACACAATGAGATGATTGGGCAGGCACCAGAGCCCTGCTGAGGCAGATTCTGCTCTGTAGGGTCAGCCCCTGCACAACAGCTCCTACAGTGTAGTAAGGGCCAGTCCTTACAACCAATGAGCCTGAGGGTTAATCCCTCCTATTGACGTGCAAACAACAACTGAGGCTCAACTACAAGAAGATACATACAACCCACACAGAGGACACACTTGGAGAGTGTGGCTCAGGTGACCAGGAAGACTGTGCCACTCAGTCCCACAGCACACCTACTACATAATGCCACTCTACTAAGACTGGGGGACATAGCAGCCCTACCTAATACATAGAAACAAACACAGGGAAGCAGATAAAATTGGGAGACAAAGAAAAATATCTCCACAAAAAACAGAACAAAGCTCCAGAAATAGAACTAAACAAATTGGAGACAAGGAATCTACCAGATACAGAGTTCCACACACTGGTTATAAGGATGCTCACTGATCTCAGGGTGTACTTCAACAAAGAGATAGGGAAACATGAAAAGACCAAAAACATCAAAAAGAACCAGTCAAAAATAAAGAATACAATAACCAAAATGAAGAAATCATTAGGGGATCAGCGTAGAATAGATGAAGCAGAGGATCAAATCAGCAATTTAGAACATACGGTAGCAGAAAACACCAAATGAGAACAGAGAAAAAAAAATCCCCCCAAATGAGAAGAGTTTAAGGGGCTTCTGGGACAACATTACGCATTATAGCAGTAGCAGAAGGAGAAGAGAGAGAGCAAGGAATTTGAAGTCTATTTGAAAAAATAATAACAGAAAACTCCTCTAATCTGGGGAAGGAAATAGATGTACAAGACCAGAGACCAGAAAGTGCAGAGAATCCCAAACAAGATGAACCCAAAGAGGCCAACACTGAGATGCATTATAATTAAAATGCAAAAGGTTAAAGACAAAGAGAGAATCTTAAAAGCAGAAAGAGAAAAGCAGATAGTTGCCTACAAGGGAGCTCACATAAAACTATCTGCTGATTTCTCAACAGAAACTTTGAAGTCCAGAAGGGACTGACACAAAATATTCAAAGTGATAAAACACAAGGTCCTACAACCAAGATTACTCTACACAGCGAAGCTATCATTTAGATTCAAAGGACAGATAAAGAGCTTCCCGGACAAGGAAAAAGTAAAGGAGTTCATCACCATCAAACCAGTATTACAAGGATAGGGTGGCTGAATGGATAAGAAATCAAGACCCTTACATATGCTGTCTACGAGAGACTCACTTCAAATCAAAAGACATACACAGACTGAAAGTGAACGGATGGGAAACAAACAAACAAACAAAAAAAAAATCCATGCAAATAGAAATGAAAAAAAAAAAAAAAGCTGAGCTAGCAATACATATACCAGTCAAAATACACTTTAAAACAAAAAATATAACAAGAGACAATGAAAGACCTAGTACTGGTAATCCCATTTCTGGGTATTTATCCAAAGAAACTTGGAATGCTCCTTCAAGAGGATACGCTCAATCATGTTTATTGCAGCATTATTTACAATAACCAATATATGAAGGCAACCTGGTGTCCCTGAATGGATGAATGGATAAAAATGAGAAAGTACATATATACAATAGAATAGTACTCAGCTGTAAAAAAGAATGAAATTTTGCCATCTGTGATGACATGGATGGACCTAAAGGGTATTATGCTGAGTAGAGTAAGACAGCTAAAGACAAATTTCATATGATTTCACTTATAAGTGAAATCTAAAGAACAAAAGAAAGAAAGAAAGGAAATGGAAACAAACTCATAGATACAGAGAACATTCTGATGAATGCCAGGTGGGAGGGAGATTGGGGGTATGTGTAAAAGGGGAAGGGATTAAGAAGTAGAAATTGGTTGTTATACAGTAGTCATGGAGACCTAGGATACAGAATAAGGAATATAGTCAATAATATTGTAATAACTATATGTATGGTGTCAGATGGGTACTAGATCTATCATGGTGATAGGTGGGAGGAGGGTTGGGTGCCGGGTAAAAAAGGGTGAAGAAATACAAATCAGCAGTAACAAAGTAGTCATGGGGATGTAAAGTAAAGCATAGGGAATATAATTAATTGTATGGTAATAACTATATATAGTGCCAGGTAGGTACTGTTCAGTAATTATGAGATACAGCTGAAACTAAGATAATACAGAGGGTGCCAAAAAGTGTACACATTTTAAGAACGGAAAAAAAAAACTGCATTAAAATTATGCTAATCGTAACCACTTTGAGCACCTCTTGCAATTGCAGAAGTCAAATATGACTTTATTTATCTTTTGTTATCTGTATATATTGAGTATTACAATTTTAATACAGCTTTTCCCTTTCTTAAAACGTTTATACATTTTTTTGCACCCTCTGTATTGTATGTTAGCTACATTTCAATACAAATCTTTTTAAAAATTCCACATAAAATAGTGTTTGATTAAAAATGTTTACTTCTTTTAATTAATGTAAAAACACATGAACTGAGTCATAACACACATAAACAATGATCTCAATGAGGGTCTGTATCCATTGAGCCATCCATGCATCTGGTTATCACGTTGAAATTGGGCAATGGTGGTCTAGCTCTGATTTTTTTTCTTAGACACTTAGTCCCAAAGCAGAATGTTTATCCCTTCCAATTTTGTTTCTTTGTGCATGACGATCTCCTAGGAAAGCCCGCCTCCTCCTACAGTAAAGAAGGATAACCATCTCAAAATGTTTGGCTATAAGTAAGTAAGTTCAAATCAAAGACAAGAGAAAGGAGGCTTACTTGAATTTTCCAAGCAAAAACTCCCACACACACACACACACACACACACACACACACACACACACACACACACACACACACTTTATCTGAGTCCTTTAGTGAATTCTCATTAGGTTATATGGGAGAAATGGTGAATTCTTGGCACCATCAAACCATCAGGAGTTGGGTACATTTTTTTTAAATGTATTAAAATGTGCTTTACTAAATTTAATACAGTCCATATGGAAATACTAAAATAAAAATGCAGTTACCTAAGAATAACAATTTTTGGGCTACACATGTTTTCTCCAGAAAATTGAAACCCCAGGTTTGTTTTAATTCTCAAATAATAACATATGTTATAAGGAAACGTATGCAATAATATTCTTATATCTGTGCTTCCCTGAAAATAAGACCTATGTGGACCATCAGCTCCAATGCGTCTTTTGGAGGAAAAAATAATACAAGTATATTACATTATATTATATTATATTATATTATATTATATTATATTATATTATATTAAAGACCCGATCTTATATTATATTAAGACTGGGTCTTATATTAATTTTTGCTCCAAAAGACGCATTAGAGCTGATGGTCTGGCTAGGTCTTATTTTTGGGGAAACATGGTAATGAAAATGTATATTATAATATGAACCAAATTTGAGGATTAACAGTGATATAGTCAGAAGCTCCACATAAATTCATGACTCAATTTTACCACATTTTCATATAAAATTACAATTCCTTTCTAAAAAAATTCTGCTTTTAGCTTGCTCCTCCATTAATGCATTATTATTACCTAGTGGTTTCCATGGGCTATAATTTGAGCACGTAAATATCTCCTTTAAACTTCAGCAATTTTAAAAACTGCTTGTCAAGTTAAGGCAAAATTTATTTTAGAACAAAATGTATTTCATATAATCAAGGAAGAATTATTTGTACGTGTGTCATTTTAAACAAGGGAAAAGATATCTCAAAATTAATCAAAGATTTAGGTACTAATTTTAGTAGCACAAAACTATGCTTTATTTCCTAATTGTTACTGCTACTGTGATTCTATATTCATTTGCACTAGTTTCTAAAGATTTCTAAATTTAATATGTATATAAGTTATTCATGTTTATTATCTGAAAATCAAAAAATAATAATAAAATAACAAACTCTTCTCAATCTCACCACCTATAGCTGTTACTACATAATTAATATTTTATATTGAGATTTTTTTTTAAGAGCCTTGAGATTCAGGTCAGCCCACATTTGACTGTTCATGTCTGTGCGTTTTTCTGAAGTATTATTATATTATATTTCACATGGGCAGCTTTATCTCTGAGTCCTGTTTCCATATACCACATAGTATTTTTTTGTCTGAAATTTAATTTCTGTTCTACAATCAATCAACCCAGATTTGAAACTCAGGCCTTTCCACACAAAGTCATTCACTGAAAAAATGTTAAGTTCAGTAGACTCTCTCAAAGAATATGTGCATGTCACAGAGGGATAGGTTTTAGAACAGGTACCGTAGCTGAAGTCATTCTCTATTTTAGCAATGCAAATTGATTTAATTTCAGTATTATGCACATATTTTTATTAAAGTCTTTTGAAAGACAAGGAACAGTACCAAGAGGCATGTAATAATTGCTATTTAAGAGTTTCAATATTTATTTTGTCTGCGTCACACCTGGGATGCTCTCAGGGGACCCTTCCTAGAAGATTTCCCCTCTCCTCTAGCTTAAGTGACTGTTCCAGGCTCATTTGTTCCCAAATGTTTGTCTGACTTCATATAATTCCTCTTCTATCCAATGAGAAGAGTTTCATTGTGAAGCGGTTGGCTTTTCTCTTTTTTCATCTATGTTTTTGCCAATTACGAATCCTCAGGTTTTCCTCTTCTGCTAGCATTAGTTTCATCTAGTCATCTTTCTCAATTTTCTTGACTACTAGAAATTTTTGTATCAGCTGTTACATTAAAACTTTGAACACTCATTATTGGGGTACATGATTTTAATGTATCTTCTTATTTGAAATCTAGTTGTTTTTCAACTTAACCATGTATTTGACCCCTTCCCCACAACTATACATCTATAGAAGCATACGGGCTTACCGGTAGCCAGACGTGAAAACAATTATGAATGTGAAGTTTTCTTGAGATCAAGTGAATTTTATTTTTGACATCACTTAAGAGTTTTATAAATAGAAAAAACATTCACCCAAATGTGTGCTTAATGTGTGCTTAATATTGATATCTACCTATACCTAAAAGGTAGACAATTTTTAGACATATCTAATATCACAAAAGATATTTAGACATATCTAATATCTAATATGAACACTTCTCAGGTCACCATATCTAAACTTGGTCTTGAGTATCATCTTTGATTTTCACAGGATTGTGTGCAGATGTTCCTTTCATGCTTGCTGTATTTATACACAAATAAAGGTGGTCATACAGAATGAACACATCTTTCATAATTCTTTCATATTGAGTGGCATGTATTAATTACACATAAGTTGTTTTCATGGATGACGTTAAAAAAAAACACACAAAAATTTTTTTTTGATTTAATTTTTTCTGCTTTACTGTTTGCCAATGATACCATTACTTGGAGCAGCAAGTAAGAGGACAAGAACTGTTGTGCAAGGCCATTTTCTGTGACAAATCGTGTAGTTTAAAGTATGACAATGTTCAGACCCAGTGGCTAATGTCCCTCGACTTAGATAATTGTTCCTGTGCACAGGTTGATGAGAGGGCAATCTGCGTTTTTAGAAGGTCTGATTCAGTAGACTTGAAAAATTTGAAACTCATTGAGTATAATTTTGCTTGAATTCACCTTTCTTTGTTCAGACAGTTTCAATAATGCATTTTACTTCATAATTCAGTCAGGAATACCAATAGTATGAATTCACTGTCATTATCTTGTTCCAGGAAATGACATTGAACCTTGGCTCTTCGTCTTCTCGAAGGAATAAATTCAATCAGGAGAAAGAGTTTTGTACAGAATAAAACAGCAAGAAGTTTATTAATAAAAGAAAGTACACTCTGAGACATGGAGTGGGCTGACCCAAGAGAGGCGAGCAGTCCCGCCTGACATGATGGGAAGGCTTTTATTTCGGTGGGTAGAAATGCCTCTCCCTCTCCCTACCTTTTTCCCCTTGAGGTGCCTAGTCTTGTAGCATTTAACAATGTATTTCTTTAATTTAGGGGCATGTGTAAACATATCCCTTTGATTTAGCGGCGTGTATAAATACATCCCTTTGGGGTATGTGAAAACCTGGAATCCTGTTGGGCTAGTAAGGTATTGAAGACCCTGAGAAATGGGATGTGATCCCCCTTCTCTGACTTTTAACAACATATTTCTTTGATTAAGAGGTATGCGTAATCCTGGAGTCCTACTGAGCAGATGCCAGGGGTCTTGACACAAGTAGGAGCTGTAGCAAGGGGTTTTCTAACCAGGGCTAAATCTCTCCTTCTCCTACTCATTTCTATCTATCTACCTACCCTATCAGTTTTTTGTTTTTTTTTTTTTCATGGTTGCAACTTGGATGAAAACAAATCATCTTCAAACTGTTCAAATTGAATGAAATTCTATGCAAATATATATATTATACACACACACGCACACACACACACACACACACACACACACACACACACGGTGCCAAAAATGTATACACATTTTAAGAAAGGAAAAAACTGTATTGAAATTGTAATACAATAAATGGTGCTAACATTCATTTGATTAATGCCATCTTTTGAGTGAATGTCATACTACACATTGCTACCATAATTCAATTCAACTTTGAAAACAGATAGATAACATCTATCATCTATCTATCTATCTATCTACCAAAAAAAATGTGTGCATATTTTAAGAAAGGAAAACTGTATTAAAATTGTAACATTCAATATATACCTATAACAAAAGATGAATACAAGTCATGTTTGTTTTGACTTCTTCAATTACAAGAGGTGCTCAAAGTGGTTACCATCAGCGTCCAGACACTTCTGATTATGGTGAAGTACTGCTTGAGTAACGTTGACCAAAGTCTCCATATATATGTGTGTGTGTGTGTGTGTGTGTGTGTATATATATATACACACATATGTATATATGTACATATATATACATATGTACATATATACGCATACATATATATACATATATATACATATATATATGTATTCACCCAAATTTGTCATAATATTGATACCTATCTATACCTAAAAGGTATACAACTGTTTTAAAATATATTTAATTAATCATAAAACAGCATATGAAAACGTCTCATACCACCATATTTAAAACTGGTCTTTAGTATCACCTTTGGCTTCCACAGGACTGTATGCAGATCTGTTTTTTTTTTTTTTTTTTTTCATGCTCAGTTCCTTAGTTCAAACTGATATCATTGTCAAAAAGAGAAGATGAAAATACCTACTGAAACTAAAATGGCTGAGATGAACAGAGCAGTCTCATTGTGTCAAATGGGTATTTTGAAATTTATTTTTAATCAAATTGCAATGTTTAACATAAGCTTATTTAATATTTTAAAGTATATAAATGGAAAGACATTTTATAATGACTGATAATAGGTTTTATTTGGCAGAATAGGTTAGATTATACTGTAATAACAAAATGATCCTGACATTTGTGTGGTTCAATATAACAAAGATTTATTTGTCATTCACATATGTGTTTCTCACAGACAAGTTTTGCTTTTGTGGTTTTGATCTTTACTCTAGGATTATAGTTAATGACAAATCACTGTCTGGAATATACTCATGACCTTGGCAGAGGGAAAAGATAGTTCTGGAAAGTCTTGTAAAGACAATTAAAACTCTGGACTGAAAGTGATATGTACCACCTCTGTCATCACTCATTGACCAGAAGTAGTCATAAGACATCATTTACAAAGGGGCAATTCAATCTTCTGTCTGGAAGGAGGGATAAACAGAATTAGTTGATAAGCAAGTGGATAATATATTAATGTTAAATTATATCTGTAACCAGAGATATGCTGAAACTGGCTCATAGCAGTTTACAAGAGTTGGTTTTGTGTATCTCTTCCCAACTCCTTATTCCGTGATATCACTTTGGAAGCTTGGATGTTTGTACCGTGGATATTAGCAAACACTAAGGATTAGGATTTCTGTCGCCCCCCCTTTACCCCAGAGTCAATTATTAAACAGTTATAGCATACCAATAAGTGTAATTTTATGAAGATAAACAAGCAAATGCTAAAAATAAGGTAGTAAAAGGAAAACAATTATTTCACACTTAAATCTCAAAAATTTCAAAGATACCTATCCTATTTCCTCTATATTTGTAGAAAGAGATTATGAATAAGAAAACAACCTAATTGAAAAATGCATTATTTATGCCTAAGTTATTTTCTATGCTAGGATCCTTAGATAACAGATGTCCCTGATTTTCTTCTTAGTTAGAAACAGCCAGTTTCAGCGTCCTAACAAATAAAATGATCATCGAGACCTTGATGAAACTGTACAGTTTTAAACTCCAGAATATTGCAGACTATACTGATATATTCTAGCAATAGCCTTCTTGATGGACAGAACTTATTTTCAGAGTTGAGCTAATATTATCTGCAGTGTCTTACAAATTGTATTACAACTTGATAAGCCACAATTACAGAAATTCATTATTCAATTTCCTTAAATTTTAACTATATTCAAACATCCCAAAATTATTTTTCATAGAAATATGCTTCATTAACTTAAAACAAATAAATATGTACTTCCAAAATTGTTTAAAATGTCTTGCTTCTATTAAATAAATTAATAAAAATTTATTCTTATTAATTAAATGCCGTCTGTGTTTGCCAATTGGCACTTACCAAAGTTCGATTACTACTATCCCTCAGAGACAGAGAGATGGGTACTGTCTTCCTAGATGATTGCATTAGAAAAGATGGTTCCTGAGTCCTTGAGAAAGATATTCCTGGCTTGTAAAACTGGCAAGAGACTGGGAGAACATTTACAATGCAAAGGGGCAGAGAATGATTAGGCATTTACAAATTTTCTAAAATAAATGCTCTAATAAAAGGGAGACCAGAGGTCTAGAGTCAGGAAGATGCTGTGAAAAATTTAGTCAAGCTGAGGGGAAATGTTAAGGTGTTCATGGTTACTCCTAGTATTTTAAAATAATGTGATGTGACCAATGAATTTGGTGTTAGTCAGTGGCCTAGTAAAATTGTATTTAATTATGTTTTACATTAGCTACTGCTCTGTCACTTTTAACCCATTTAACAATAAGCAGAAGCTTTAAATGGCCACTTCACAAAAGAGGAAATCCAATTAGGCAATAAACAAATGAAAAGATGTCAGTCAGTTAGTAAAAAATCCAAACTAAAATCACAATGTAAGCATATAACACACATATCAAATGGGAACAAATTTAAAATTCTAATTCGGCTAGAATGTGGAGCAAGGTGAATGAATACTCATACGCTGTTGTAAGTATATAAGTGTTACCACCACCTTGGAAAATGTTTGAAGTCATCTAATAAATTTACATTCTCTCACATCCTACAACCCATCAATTTCAGTCAGAAATTTATACTTGAGGTAAATTCTTGTACATTTACACTAGGATATTTGTAGAAGAATATACATAACAGCATTATTTGTTATAGGAAAAGCAGGAAACAATTTGTCTCTACCAATATCAGAATTGGCAAAAAAAAAAAATGCTATTTCATACTACGAAATATTCTCACTATGAAATAGTGAGATGATGTATATTAAAATGATTAAGAGTACAGTACGTGGACCCGGATTAACAGATTCGTATACAATCTCCATCACTAACGAATTCAGATTAATGTTATTATATTTAATAATAATACAGAGAGTTAATATGACAATGATATCATTATCATGTTAAAACAATAAAATTGAATGAAAAACGCATAGTTGTGATAGGCTAGGTTCGTAGATAGATAGGAATGAGCAGGAGAAGGAGAAATTTAGCCTTGGTTAGAAAGCCCCTTGCTGCCGCTCCTACTTGGGTCAAGACCCCTTGCAGATGCCCACCAGGATTCCAGGCTTACACACACTCCTAAGGGGATGTATTCACACATGTCCCTAAATCAAAGAAATACATTGTTAAGCTAGGGAGACATCCTGTTTATCAGGGAATACATCCTGTTTGTCAGGACCTCCAATACATTATTAGCCCAACAGCATTCCAGGTTTTCACATGCCTCAAAAACAAGGGGATGTGTTCGCACATGCCCCAAAGCAAAGAAATGCACTGCTAAATGCCAGAGGACTAGACACCTCATGAGGAGAAAGAGACCTAAGAAGAGGGAGAAGGGAGGCATTTCTACCCATAAAAATAAAAGTCTTCACACGATGAAAGGCGGACCTGCTTCCCTCTCGTGGGTCAGTCCACTCCAGGTCTCAGAGTGTACTTTACTTTCTTTTACTAACAAATTTCTGTCTGTTTCATTCTGCACAAAATTCTGTCTCTCGATTGAATTCATTCCTTCAAGAAGACAAAGAGCCGAGGTTCAATGTTATTTCCCGGTAACAGATGGCTCTAATAAATCTAGCATAGTGTAAAGAAAAATTTTAAAATGCACTGACAAAAATAACTTTATAGATAAAATTAACTGGAGGACTTGTTTTCTACAACAATGTAGAAATTTACATCCAAAATGCTGTCTTGAATGACAGAGGAAAGAGTGGTCAGCCAGGAATTAGGTATATGTCAACAGGTATATGTGACATGTGATCAGTTGGGGTCAGATAAGGATGAGAGGGAACATTTCAAATTTTGTTATTTTGTTGTTTTGTAAATATAGTGAATATACTTATGGTTGCCTTCAGTGAGATGTTTCAGGTTGATTATTTGTTTTCCCTTGACAATAATGGTCCTTTCATGAATCCTTCATTCCATTCAGCCTGGAAAGTTTGCTTTTAAATTACAGGTTACATAAGTATGTGCTGTGATTATTATAAAAGCATCCACTGTGTGAAGTCATTTTTAAAGAGAAGACAGCTTGTTACAATGAGTTCACATGTGTACTAATTATCTAAATGTTACTATTTTAAGCTTAATATAATTGCAAATGTCTTATATAATAAAACAGTACAATTGAGTTTAGGAAATAAATGATTTGAGCCTATAATCTGGTCACGCGCTAGGTGTATTGCCTAGTATTCAGAAATGCTTTACCTAGCACTCTTTTCAAATCATTCTTTTTTTTTTTTAATTGGATTGTTTGTTGTAATTTTTTTTTTTAATTCTAGTTTATTGTGGTGACAATTGTTAGCAAAGTTACACAGGTTTCAGGTGTACAATTCTGTAATACATCATCTATATATACATTTTGTGTTCACGACCCAGAGTCAGTTCTCCTTCCATCACCACATATTTGATCCCTTTTACTCTCATCTACCACCCCGCTTCCCCCTTTACCCTCTGCAAAAAACAAATGAAGAAACAAAAACTCATAGACGCAGACAATAGGTTAGTGGTTACCAAATCATTCTAATTATGATTTTCTTACCATCAATGAGTACATCTGGAAGGCACCAGATAGTTTAAATTTGGCTTTTTAAATATTTTTAATTATATATGTAACTATGTTTTGATGATTTAAAAAATGTTGATTTCTGACTTAAATTCTGAAATAAAATTCATATTTATTTCAGAACCTGTTACTCCAGTGAGTTACACAAAATCATACAAAAATAGCCCTTGGATTTCTACAAACAGGGAAAGGGCATTTATATTGCTGTAATGTAAACAGATCTATAAGTTTAAATTCAGTCTACGTTTATATGACTGTTACATGATACCGCCAACACTAACGACAAAACAAATTAATAAATTAGTTTTACTTAATATATTCCTAAAGAGTCAATTTATTGCAATGGTTCAAAGGTTTAGAAGCCTTGAGACAGAGTTTCGGAATACACAAATTGACATTTTTTGTCACTAGTGGTAAATAGAAATAAAAAATAAGAAGGTATAAACTTAGAATGTATGTTTGTGCTATAAATCTGAGCACTTCTATGAACCAAAGATGCTGTCATGAATATCAAGGAGATGAAGAGAGTGCACTGAGAATTGCTTTTAGCGCCCACGCTCACAGTGCTGGGAGTGATACTGGAGGTCTGGTTCAAAACTCTTCCCCTTAAGGATATTGAGCTTCTACAGAATACAAACTAGATGTTTTATCCAAAATAAATTATTTTTTTTGTCCAAAATAAATAGTTATTAAATTAGTCAGGACTAGAATGTGAGTCAGTTAACCTAACTTGTAACTGTCTTTGACAACATATTTTTGAAGATTGCATTTATTTGAGGGATATATGTAGTTATTTTCTAGAATTAACATTTGTTCTAAGTCTTTTGTTCTTTCTTCAGAACTGTTATTTTCTAAGCCACACTATGAATTGAAATATTTTAGCATTATATAAAATGTTATATAAATGAGGCTTGTCACAACGAAAGATTCTATTCTGAACTCAGACTTGATAACCATACAGAAATAGCATGATGACTCAGAACCAGTGGCTCTCCAGAAAGGCTAGGAGCCTGTTTAAAAGTTAATAACATTTCTTCACCTTATTCTCATTAGTCTTGGCTGACAGTCTCAATCACAGTTCCATACAGACTAAAATAGAATCATGGAAATTTCAAAGTCTGCACCATCAGAGGTAAAATCTACCAGTGCAGACAGCCAGCCTGTGAGTTTGCAACATTTATTGAGCGCCTACTATGGCACCGGTGTTGACACCCCATTCACAGTGGTGATGAAACCGACTACCCTCTTCAAAAACAATAAAGTAAAATAAATCTTCACAGTCTACAGAGGGAGAATAATAACTAGCATTTGTTGATTTCTTTTAAGTTACCAATTGGTATCATCTATTATCACCTTATTTCATGCTCACTCAAATACATGTGTGTGTGTGCGTGTGTGTGTGTGTGTATCATCTTTTTAAATATGTTAGGATTATTTTCATATTTTCCATTCTAGTTTAAGTTAAATGCATTGGGAAAAAAAGATGTGGTACATAGTACGTACAATGGAATACTACTCAGCTATAAAAGAGATGAAATACTGCCATTTGCGACAACATGGATGGATCTTGAGATTATCATGACTAGTGAAATAAGTCAGATGGAAAAGGATAAGAATCATATGATATCATTCATATGTAGGATATAAAACAAAATTATACATATTTTTTTATTCACATTCTACTGATAAAGAAATTGAGGTACAGATGATTTAATTGAATTTCCGAAGTCAATTAGCTATTCTAAATTTTTTTTAGCTTATGTATTTCTCATAGGCCCCTAAGTATAAAACTGTAAGTAGCTCTGGAGATGTTATTTCTTGTAATTTGATATTTTGAAAATCATCCGAATGATTTCTTTTTCTCAACAGTTTATATAAAAACAATCAATTAAGTACCTATCCCAAATTCTCACCTAATTACATATACAGCTGATCCTTGAACAACATGGGTTTGAACTGCACAGGTCCACATATATTGAGATTTTTTTCAATAAATACCTGTACTCTTTTGATCCTCTGTCGGAGTCCACAGATGCAGAGAGACCAATGGTAGCATTGACCTATTTTATATAGAGGACTTGAGGCTTCCTAGATTGTGGTACCCATGGGGGTCCTGGCAACAATCCCCCCCAAGAATATGTAGGGACACAGTAAAGTTTTGGGGAAATTAAAAGTTATAAACAAATTTTCAGCTGTGCTGGGGCAGCATCCCTAACCCCACATGCTCAAGGGTCAACTGCATATTCCCCTGCAAGTCTTTCTCTGGTTCTGGTATGTCTCTTCAATGTTTACTAGACTCGTGGTATATATGCCATATGCCTAGACTTGAGTATCACTCATCAGAAAGTTTATCATAGATACTTTAGACTGTAAGTTGCCCTAGAAATCTTTAGAACTAATATTTTCTTTTTCTTTCTTCAGGTGATGAGACTAAGTCTAGAAAAAAAAGCATTTTCAGAAGATGACAGAGCTGGATAGTTAAACAGTTTGGGGTGAGGGAAAGATGAAGAATAAAATCTGAGTTCCTAACTCTAATGTGGTACTTTAATTTTTGCATATTTTATTGTTTCTTAAGAGATATTGAGATGAACTTTTCCACTATTTTCTAAAATAAATGATGGATTCTAGGTATAAGCCTGGGCTTTTAATACTCTGTTTCTATCCAAATTTATTTTCGGAACATTAATTTTGAATACATTAATAGTTTTTATTTTCATTTTTATATCTCATACCTTACTTGCAGCTTATTATTTCAATAAATATAATTTATAAAACATAAAGCTTATACCGAATACTGAATATGTATAGAAATATACATTTTATTAATCTCTACCTATCTTAAAACTTAGTATTTTAATTAATTACTCAAAGATACCAATTCAACTAGTAGTTTAAAATAATTGTTCTTATCTTCAAATTCAAGTAACAAAAAATTTAAATAATGCAAGCTCATTAAAGAATAGCAAGTTTAAATATTTGAATACTTAAAAGGAAGAGAATTTTACATTAGTGGTAATAATAGCTAGAATATTTATAGCATATATAAATGCTGGGCAGAGTGGCAAACACTTCACAAATATTTTCTAATTTATTCTTCAAAATAAGCTTATGGGATTGATACTGATATTATTTTTATTTCATAAATGTGGAAACTGAAATTCCAAAAGTTTAAATAATTTACTCAAGGGCACATGTCTCTTAGTAAGATGTAGTAACACAAAACCTCTCATTCTGATAGAAATACCAAACAATGCCCTTTGATTTATTTCCCCAAAGAGAACTGATTATTTTCCACAATCTAATGTTTACTGATTTAAATGTCTGTTGTTAGTAGCAACAACATGGAATAGAAACTGCATTCTCTAAAGACATTATATCATATGGAAGAATAGAAAATCTTAAATAATTTAAATAATCTAATTTTATTACTTTAAGAACTCATACAGAAAAGCAAATTCTTGGACAGCCATTCCAATCAGGTGGCTTTTAGATCAAAGCCAGTGGAAAAAAGGTGTATGTAAAGTAAGCATATGTAATCCATCCTTGCCAATCAAATTTGCAAATATTCAAACAAGATCAATTAAAAAGTAGAAATCGATAAGCGAATCATATTTCTTTAATGCCTGCCTGTCTTTAAAGGAAACTTCAAGCTATGTTAGTCAATTTGTCAAATTATATGTATTAGCAAGATATAACACTTTATCTTTACAAACGTGGATTTTCAATGGAAGCTTCTATTAAGTTAGAAAGAGGTTTTGATAAAATATTAAATGATGAAAAGTGCGTCAAAAGCCAAGGACAGAGTTATTCATGTGTATGTAGTTGGATTTTTAGCTTCAGGCTTGAGAAAAATTTTAGGTCTCCGGGGAGTATGTGCTATATTAAGTTTGCTAAATGCAGATATGTTCAGCTTTAGTAACATCTGTGGAATTGCACTGATAGAACCAACTTGTGCTTTTATTAAAAAATAATTGCAGTTAGAAAAAAATGTTTTAAAATCTACTCTCTCTTATGGCCTGATCTTCTTGATAAGCAAATAGCCATGGATTGTGTGATAATTATTCTTCTATTAATGTCTCTAGGTTGGAAGAAACACAGCACATGATATAGAGAATGATTCTATGCAATTTTATGTGGTGCAGTGAAAGAGAGCAGGGTCAGGTAAAAATTCTAACTGATTCACACCTGTGTTTATTTATTTTCTATGATTGTTTCATAAAGGGCAGGACTTGCAGGCAAAATTGGGGACTTGCCATAAGTTGAAAATATTCGCCAAGGACTGCTTTATATAAACTTTTTAAGAGCTGCCTCAACTCTTAAATGTCAATGCTAATAAGTCTATACAAAAAACAAGGAGGACAGAAGAGAGGCAGAAAGATGTTGAATAAAAGGTATAATTTCTCTCTGTGATGCTGAAGGGCACATTATTTTTCTTTATAGAACAGGAAGGGGAAAATTAGACTGATAAGACTTCCTGTGTCTAGGGAAAATATGTTATTCTTAAAATCAAATCAGAAGTTGAAGAAAAACCTCAAATAATAGTGCTAAATAATTACAAGTGCCTATTGTCAGGTAGAATGATAAGCTGTGGGAACTTGCCTTTTATTTAACACTCCAGTGAAATGAAAGCTTACATTATCTACCTCAGCAGTTGGCAATGAATCAGCTCTATTTTAATATTTTCTTCCTAGGTATCACAAAAATCATAAAAGTAGTATTCACACATATGCATGTTATGAAGATCACGATAACAGAAAATTTAAAAATATAACAATGATTATAATATAAAAATGGATAATTCTATAACTAATCTATCATTGAAATATCTATATCTAATTGGTGAGCATCTGTTTTTCAAATAACTCTTTTTAAAATTCAACTATTTATCCCACATTACCTCATTGAGACATGTGCATAACTAATGTGATGGTAATAACAGTCTCCAACATACACCTTTACAGAGTGCGCATTTGACAGTGCTCTAATCTGTGTGGGATGATTTACCATGGATACAGAAGTGGGAAGTTGAACAAGCATAACTCATGATGTTAGATAATCATGCAATGTTGTCTCTTATTCTCCCATTAAATGCATTCAGTCATGCCAGGTTTTTTTTTTTTTTTTACTGATTCAAAAGGAAACTATACCAGAATCTATGTATTTACTATGTAAATCTTATAATAATCAATTGGGTTTTTAGTCTCAAATGAGTTTGTTTTCAGAAATAGAACTGTTCAGTCTGTTTTATTTCTATGAAATAGCAAGAAAAAATTGAAAAACTCAAATTAAATTGCTTACATTAATTAGAATCAATAAGCATCAAATAACTACTACATTTACCAAACAGCATGAATGACATACATTTTAAACTATTTCCTATTGCTGAGAGAAATTTAACAATTCATTTAAATCAGATATATACCAGACTGATGAACTAAAGATTAAATAGTTAATTCTCTATAACCTGCTCTTTATAGTCAATGCAATTCCAAATAAAATCACAGCAGGCTTTCATTATTAAAATGGACTATGAAGTCAATAAAGAAAATAATTATAAAGTTCATATGGAAATGCAAATGTCCAAAAAAAAAAAAAAAGAAAAAAGGACAAACTTGGAGAGAGGAGTGTTAGAGAACTTATTACAAAACATCAATAATTAAGGAAGTGGGAGAAAGATAGAGTAAAGACAAATATAGTATAGAGAGACAAAAAAGACAAATGGCACAGACTGTAAAGTCCAGAAAGAGACCTAAATATAACACATGTAACGGATTTATAACACAGTTGCCACTAAATGCAATGAGGCAAAAATGTTACTTTCAACAAAAAGTTCTGGATCTAGTGGAGGGTCAAATTGGGGAAAAAGGTAAACCTTTACCATTATCTCACCTCATACTAAATATAAATCCTGGGAATGTCATAGCCTTAAATATGAAAGTAAAATTATTAAGTGGTTAAAGATAACAAAAGGAAAATGTCTCATGAACTTGAGGTAGACAGAGATTTCTTAAACCAGACAAAAAATAATAATAACTATGTAAAAACTGATGAGTTAGACATCATTATTTTTTAATTGTTCATTAAAAGATCTCTTTAAATAGTGAAAACATTCAGAGGAAACTACAAATAGATGCAATACATATATCTGAAAAATAACTCATATCTAGAATATATAGTTTTTTAATAAGTTGACTGAAAAAAAGGATAATTCTCCTTTCCCCCAAGAAAAAAAAAGGAGTAAAATATTTGAACAGACACTTCACAAAAGAGAATATCCAAATGTCCTATAAGAATATCAAAGGATGATCAATCTCTTTAGCCAGAAGGGAAATAAAAATTAAAAGGACAACTACAAGAATGGTTACAAAAGGAAAAAGTAATGGTAATGGCAAATGATGTTGGGATATGTATGACTGCAACTTCTAAGCATTGTAGTTTTGATTTTTAATTGTTAAAATCCTTTTGGAAAACTATTTGGTAGTGTTTATCAAATGTAAATCTATACATACCAAGTTCCCAGTCATTCTACCTATTACCATCCTACTACCCAAAGGCAATGTTGCAAATTGTTTACCAAAAGACTTGCAAAAGAATTTTGATATCACTGTTGTTTACAGCATCCCAAACCTGAAAATATTCCTCTTGGCTATAAACAGTAGATTAATAAATACATTACAGAATATTCATATAATTAATATAATGAATCAATAGGGAAAATAACTTACTGCTATATGCAATGAAAATAATCAATCACAATGATAAATACCATCTATGAATCTATTTCTCTACTGATTTTTTTCCCTAATTTTTAGTCACATTTTCTTTTTCTTGGCCTGCATTGGAATTTTTTATTGGATATTAGTATTGCAAATATTATATTTTGAGTGCCTGAATTTATGTCTTCCTTTAAAGAGTATAATGCTTTGTTTTGCCTGAGAATTGAGTTACTGAGTACTTTAATCATTTTGTGCTTCGTTTTCAAAATTTCTTAGGTTGGATCTAGAAGACCCTTCATTTCAGAGATAGTTGACTCCCACTACTAAGTAAGTCATGACACCTCTGAGTTCTCTAGGAATGTTCTCTCTGAGTGATCTCTGAGAATTCTCTCTGATCAGGGATGGAACATCTCACACTGTACTTAGTTCCAGAAATTTTTCAGTTTAAAACACGCTGGTTGTCCTTTGTCTATCCTTAGGAGTTTCACACTTCTCGTGGGGCATCTAGTAGTCCCAAACACTCAAGGGGACACACAGCAAATTTCTGAAATTCTTTTTATATAGATCCCCCATGCTCAGGTGGGAAAATGCCAAACACCTCAGCTCCTCTGTTATTGCTTATTTGTCAACTCAGTGAGGGTCCCTTGCTCAACTTGTAATTCCCTTCTTTGCACTGTAGGCTGAAAAATGTCTTAAGGAAGAAAGCCAGGATAATTACAGGTCTTACCCGATTTGTCTTACTTCTCTCAGAGATCACAGTCCTGCATTATCTATTGTCCAATATCTGAAAAGAGTTGTTTCATACATTTTTGTTTGTGGGTTTCATTTTCTAGTTTTATTGCAGGAGGTTAAATCTGGCCCTAGATTAAACCACCATGGCCATTACCAGAAGTCCTCATCCTTATTAATATAAATTTTTGAAAACATTTTTATATATTAAGTAGTCTTTGTAGGTTTTGTTTTTGCAAATCAGATATCTAGTTGACTACTATTTTATATACTTCAGATAACTGATTTTGAAATACTGATAAGATAACTAAAACTTTGTGATTATCTGTCCTTTACTACCTATCACTTTTTCCAAGGTGACTAGACTTTTCATTTATCAATGCAATGCTCTTACATATTCCTCACAGAAGAATAACAGAATCCAAACTCAATTTGTTAAGCATTTAAAAGTTTCCTAAGTATAAAATTGATAAATATATAATATTTTATATTAATTTTACCTGAAGACAATGTTTTCAAAGTGGCATGACATAATTTAATTCCCTCAAACTAAGGTTTGAATCCTAGCTGTTATAATTAGCTTTGTGTCCATTAGTAAGTTTTAATACTCTATGAACCACAATATTCTCCTCTCTAAAATTAAAATATTAATCCCTCACTTGATGGATTAGAAGTGATAAAATATGCACTTAATAAACAGTCAACAGTATGATAATACCCTCGTTAATTTTTATTGCAATTTTAATTTTTATTACAGTTTTCTGAAAGCTATGTTACCTGACTTTTAAGTACAGAAGGAAACAAAGCCTCTTTTGTCCCTACAAAATGTGATTTTAAATTAAGTTGTTGTTTTTTTTTTGGGGGGGTATTGTATAGATATCTCAATAATCATGGATTTTAAATACATTATTTTATTTTTTCATATTAATACTTCTGTAGGCCAACAAATACAAAGCGAATTCATAGACAGATGTGTGTAGCAGTATAGTTTCTGAGCTACTTCATGTGTCTTGCATCTCTGTTCTAACCACTAACATGTGTCTTGAACATAACAAGCAAGACCACTGATATTACAATACTATATGCAGAGAAATCAAATTTATTGGTAATGTATATGTAGTCAAAAAGATGAATAAGATAAATTATAGTATGAGATGAACAGCCTTGTTTTCAAGGTATCTACAAAAATGTGGAATCAGCTACTTTATTATTCTGACACTTTCTGTTAATGGTAACATGGTTCAGTAAGTTAAAACATTTTCTAGTGGCCTACACATCCATTATGTTAATGCAGGTAGAGAAGCATAATCACAAAAGACACCAACTATGGCGAGTTTGCCTGATAAATGCAAGGATCACGTTACAGACTATTTACCTCTAACTGGTATTGCAATATATGTTAATTATGTGGTTCATTTTACTATAGAAAGAAAATAGTGAAATCAGACATCATTAAATCAAAGGATATAAACAAACTTTCTTAGTGGATCTGCTGAAATCAAAAGAAAAATTTCAAGAGAATCAGTAATCATAGAGGGTGATCTGGGGACATAAGAAAGATGTTCTTCATTTCAAAAATGTGAAGAATCTTAATAAAGTTTTCAGTTTTGTAGTAATAATTGTTATAATATTGTTGGCCTGATTCCTGGGTATAAAGTGGCATTTTATCTCCAAAACACATTTTTTTTCTAATTATCAGCATTTGAGACAATGAACCACCATCATTTTTTTTTTCTTAATGAAAGAGTGCTCTTATAAGAAATAAAGGATATTTCATGTGTCTCATTTCAATTTGGTGAAATTTACCATGACTCAAGGCTTAAACAAAAAAAGAAAGAGGGCTGTTAGAATGGGTTTTATGAAAAAGTCAAGCTATTAACAAGTGTTGGTGAAGATGTGGAGAAAAGAAAACATTCACGCACTGTTGGTAAAAATGTAAATTGGTTCAGCAATTATAAAATAGAGTATGGAGGTTCCTCAAAATACTAAAAATATAACTACCCTACAATCCAGCAATCCCACTTCTGAATACTGGGGGTGCCAAAAAATTTATACAAGTGGACACTTTGGTCAATGTTGCTCAAGCAGTAGTTCACCATAATCAGAAGTGTCTGGATGCTGATAGTAACCACTTTGAGCACCTCTTGCAATTGCAGAAGTCAAATGTGACTTATATTCATCTTTTGTTATCAGTATATATTGAGTATTACAATTGAAATACAGTTTTCCTTTCTTAAAATGTGTGTATGTTTTTTTGGCACCCTCTGCACACATCCAAAGGAAATGAGAAGAGTTTATGGAAGAGATATATGCACCCTCATGTTTACTGCAGTATTATTCACAACAGCCAAGATATGAAACAACGTAAATCAGTGAATGAGCACACACACACACACACACACACAGGCATATTATTCAACCATGAAAAAGACAGAAATCCTGACATTTACGACAACCGTGATGGACCTTGAGGACATTATGTTAAGTGAGATAAATCAGAACGAGAAAAACAAGTACTGTGCAATATCAATTATATGTAAAAACTAAGAAAATCTGAACTCCAAAAAACAGAGTAAAATGGTAGTTACCAGAGACTGAAGGTGGATGAATAGGAGAGATGTAGTATAATGATACACACTTGCAACTGGTAGGTAAATAAGTCCTGGAGAAATGCACAGTTTAGTGATTATAGAGAACACTATTGTAGTATAAACTTTAAACTTGCTGAGAAACTAGATCTTATTTACTCCCACGACAAAAAGAAATAATAAGTATGTGATGTGATAGAGGTGCTAACACTATAATAGTAGTCATACAGAGATAAATAAATGTCTCAAATCAAAATGTTGTATACCTCAAACTTACACAATGTTATATGCCAAATATATTTCAATAATAAAAAACATAATCTGTACATGGTTCTTTTTTATAATCTAATTCTTCTACTGAATTTCTTTGTATTTTAAGTGGCATTTAATTAATAACTAACTTATTAACCATAATTATAATATTTCTAATGTTTTATTTTGCTAGCTTGAGAGATTTATTTTTATGTACCTATGTTCTTTCTTCACAGTACATAGATATCCTCATAAAAGCTGTTAGAATACTTGTGATACAAAAATAATATCTCATAACTTAAGTATGTATAATATCTTCTGAACATGCACCTTCCCTTCAGTTTTTACTTGCATGATTTAATTATTTGAAATTCTAAATATTAGGTCTAGTAACACGTAAAATAAAACTAAATTTCACTCTGTCTCGGGAAAATCACAACTACATATTCACGATAGTTTTGGACAGAAGAATTATACTATTTAGATATCCATTAAGCCACATTTTTAAAATATTCATTCAAATATTAGTATTAGGTTGGTGCAAAAGTAATTGCGGTTTAAAAGGTTAAAAATAATTGCAAAAATTGCAATTACTTTTGCACCAACCTAATATATATTACTTGGGCTGACACAAGCTACATAGTTTTATATAAAACTAATAGAATATTTATGACTCTATACATTATATTTGATGCCAGGAGAAAATGACCCACATTACTTTCATTGGAAATTAGGTCTGTTGTAAATGTTGAATACATAGTGATAATAACATTTGAAACAAAGACTAACTTAATGTTAGAAGTTTAATTTCCTTTAGGGAAGAAGTTCCATCCAACAAATGAATCATACCACATAAAAACAGACTACCTGAGTAAATGAAGATGAGTGATTGACTTGACTATCTTGACTACTAATCTGAGTGGGACTTATCGGCTTATCGCTCTTTAGAAACACAGTGAGAATTGGGGGGTTTCTCAGACACAAAGAGGAATGAAGTGAGTAGGCTAAGGTGGACCAAATATTGCAGATACATGCACGTGGACTCTGGTACTCATTGTTGGAAAGCAGATGATATGATAGTCATGTCTTAAAAGGAAAATGGCATCTGTATTTTTAGGCAGCATGTGTCACTAGCATGATTAGGCCAAAATGTGAACTGAAAGCAATGGTTTAGTCTTATATAAAAGGGTAAAACATAATATAAACAAAGCCACTTTAAAATGCAGTCAGAGCTGCCATCCCAGAGGAATTGCTTTGCATGTCTATGCCTCAAATCTTTGGAATGTTAAAACAGGGCAAAATGATCTATGGACTGAGCTTAAAGCAATGCTGTATCCCAAATAACTGTTTGCAGAAATAAGATAGAAGATATTATAACTACTGGGCTACCAGACTGAAAATTAAAAACATTCTCTAGAATTCGTGTCACTATGTTAACTTATCTGCACCAATAGAAATGCCTTCCTTCTCTTGATGTAATTGTTCCCCTTCCCTTTCTCATAAATACCCCTTGCCTTTGTCTCCTAATCAGAACACTGTTTGGGCTTCTGCCTGAATCAATGCTTCCTGAATAGCTATTTGTTTGGTTTTTGTTTGTTTGTTTGTTTTTTGTTTTTTTTATATCTCAAATAAACACAAGTTGCCTCTCACTTTGGCCTTTTAATATTAGGTTAACAGTTTATTTCTTTGTTGTTTGTTCTTTTTCTGTTGTCGTTGCTGAGGGGAGAAGATGGGAGACAGTCGTCAGCTCATTTCAGAATGTGATCAAGTGGGTGTGGAGACGCAGCTGCCTATAATCCTCCAGTACAGGGATTATGATGGGGCAACATCACATCTATGGGTGGTCTTCCGTTTGGATCATATTCTCACACTTAAATATTCTCATATGAAATATACTACCATATGGACAAGGAACTAACATGCAAATTGGCTAAATAAAACAGACTAAATTATAGCTCTGTCCAATTGTCAGGTTTAAACATGGTGTATTAATTTTCTATTGCTATGGTAACAAATTACTGCAAATTTAGTGGTCTAATACAACAGAAACTTCTTATCTTACAGATTTTGTAGGTCAGAAGTTAGGGCAGGCTAGGATTGCAAAAAGCTGAAATCAAGGTGTTGGCAGGGTGGCCTTTCATACTGGAGGTTCTAGAGAATAATCTGCTTCCAAAGTTATTCAAGGGGTTGGCCAATTTGATTTCTTTGTGATTGTATGACTGAAGTCCCTGTTTCCTCACTGGCTGTCAAAGATCTGTCTTTGCTTCTAGATGTGGTCTGTATTTTTTCTCATGCTTTCTATGTGACCCCCTCCAGCAACAGTAGATCAAGCTCCTCTTATGCTTTGAATATCTGACTTCTCCTGCAGCCTCCTCTCTTTGATTCCAGTTTAGAAAGTTCTCTTCCTTTAGGGACTCATGTGATTAGATTGGACCCAGTGAGATGATCCAACATAACCTCCCTATTTTAAAGTCCATAACCTTAATGACAACTGTAAAATCCCTTTTGCTATATAACTTAATATAGTCATAAATTCTAAGGATTTTAGTGTAGACATCTTTGGGGGTTAATTCTAATGATATATAGCAAAGTTCCTAAGTACAGTTTTAAAAACAAAATGAAACAATACAAATTACTCAAATTGAATTTAGTTACATGTAAAATACTTGCATATGTCTACATACATATACTCGTATTCATATAAATTCATGTGCACATGCATTTTCCCAAAATATCTAAATCAGTGATGCCAAAATACATTTTTTCCATCTACTTCCTAATTGCTTCAACCCTAAATTTTATTTAAGTGTGTATAAAAAAATCAGAACATATTTAAGAACTCAAACATCTTCAATTGAATGGTTTTGACTTAAAAAGTGACCAAAGTAATCTTATGAACAAAACATCCAGGGACTCTGATGATGTCTACATTTAATTTTGTTCCTAGTCCTCAACATAAAAATAATTGTTCCATTTTCTACTGAAGGATATGTTACCTGTTTCTTAATTTTAGTTACATTTTACTGCTTAAATCCTGGGAAACAATATTGTTTCAAAATAGGCTGCATTACCTTGCATTTCTCTGCAGGAAATTCTGGGAATAAATGAAAATGATTTTAGCTACTGCAGCACAACCTACATCAAAACAGAATTATAATTATGTTGCAGGTGACAAACTACTCAAGGTACCTGCCAAGTACAGATAAAGTGCTTCATTGGCCATCTATTTCCCAGGCGGTTTAACTTAATCTGCAGAGTAGGTATAATGCATATAAATCCAAATAGTTCTGAACTTCAGCCATTTAGAAAAAGCACACCTGAATCTTTCTTTAAGAATGGGTTTTGTAATACAATCTTTTCCTGGTTCTAATCATTACCACTGGGTATTTTTAAACCTGTCTAAAAACCCATATTGTTACTCTAAAATACTTCTCCAGAACTTTCACCCTTCTGAGATTATTTTACAATAAAAGGAGTAATGATACCCCTGCATATGTGCCCTGCAAGATGTTCAAAGTATCAAATCATAGTGAAAAATATGTAAACTCCCAGTCTGCATGATTATAACCATTTAATAGCTCAAGTTGAATGGAAAATTTCTAAATTATGAGACATTACATGTTTCTTTTTTTTTTTTAATTTATTTTTAATTTATTGGGGTGACAATTGTTAGTATAATTACATAGATTTCAGGTGTGCAATTCTGTATCACATCATCCATAAGTCACACTGTGTGTTCACCACCCAGAGTCAGCTCCCCTTCCATCACCATACATTTGATCCCCCTACATCTTTCTTTAAAAAAAAGACAGTGTCAAAAATAAAAGCACAGCTTGTCCAATCCTACAAAAACATTTATGGTCTATATACTAAATTTAGACATAAATTTTAAGATGTTGTGGCATTGTGCCAGAAGGGTTTGTTCATTTGTTCTGCTGATTACACATCATGTTGATGGGATGACAAGTAGCTTGTGGTTTGAAACACAAATAACAATGTAACAACAAGAAAATATAATGCCAACAACCATTTATAAATCAAAGCTAATTCATTGATAGTTCCAGATAGGTAAAATTATTTTCACAATTCAGATGATTATTCCTAAGTATTTAAGGTAAAATGTCTACAAAAGTTGCATAATGTCCAATGTCATTCTTAATACTTAAAATGAACATATCTTGATTTAAGTCATATAGCAAAATAGTCAGCATTCAAATACATATTTATCTGAAAGAGAACCCTAAGTAAAAATAATAACTTATAACAGACTTATCTATAAGTCTCACATACTATTTTATGATTTATAGTCAAAGTAAGATTAAGTTATTTGAGTTAGATATAAGATAAACAAATTTTTTTTTATATCGGCCTTAAAAATGATATTGAAAAATTTTAATATAACACAAAAGTATCCATTAATCCCACCAATACATACAATCTTTTGGCTAAGATTAGCCATTCCCATTTCCTGCTCATGGATCTTACATTAGAATAAAACATTAATTAAGGTTTGTAATAAAATATCTTTCATTTAAAAATTAATTGTAGTTGTCAAACAGGTAAATATTAAAAGGAAATCAAGGGAAATTATTTTTCTTTTTCAGTTGACTTGAGGCAATACTCTGATTAAACTGATTTTAGTACTTTTAGTTCATGCACTTATAGTTTTATTTCCTTGGCTGCTATAAACCTTTACTCAGATAATTAATGAAATCGAAATATAATGCTTTATCTAAGCTTTTTATTCTTTCTTCTTAAGTTAAAGAAAAAAAAAACTAGAACAGTTTCATGTTATTCCTTCAAATTTCAATGAATAAAAATTCTATAAATAATCTAAATATATTCTATAATACAGAAGAAGATTTAAAAAAAAATAACTTAAGGATTTCTGGTTAAGATGGTGGAGTAGGTAACTGCTGTGCTTACCTTCTATCAAAACTGCATCAAAATTACAACTAAACTACAAAACAACCATCAATGAGAATCACCTGAAGTCTTGCTGAACTGAAGCCCTACAACTAAGGACATACTGAAGAAGCTACCTCGATACTGGTAAAAGGGGCAGAGATGCTGAGTGGGCTGGTCCCAAACCCATGTGTGACCAATAAAAATTGGGGGAAATATCTCAATTATGGAGCTCCCCCTGGAGTAGGGAGATGTCCCAGCCCCACCCCAGCCCAGGGTTCTGGTGCCAGGGATAGAAGTCCTCATCATTTCTGGTTGTGAAAACTAGTGTAGATTGTAGCTGAGTGAGACTGAAGGCAGCTGCACTCCCAGCTGTTCCTCTTGGAAGGACCATGCAAAGACTTACTCACTGATGGACTCACTCACTCTGAGCTCCAGCACTGGGGAAGCAGCTCAAAAGTCACCAGTGACATACAGGGAGGAATTGAATAGTCTGGCCTCAGGGTGAGGGCTAGAGGGGCAACTTTCTCCCAGTTGGAGGAGCTGGCAGAAGCCATTGTTTCCTTGTTGAGCCATCCCCCTTCTCTGCGTTAGCTAGTCTCCCTAGCTAACACAGTTCATTTGTCCCACCCCATCCAAATTTTGAGCACACCCAAGCTGCTTTTAATGGCTTTTTCATACAAACTGCCTGCCTTGGCTCATGCTACGGACTTTCCTAAAGTCTCTCAAAGGTTTGCAAAATCCAAACAAGCAGCATCTGGCTTCAGTATGTCCTGAACTTCTGGCTGAGCAGCCCTAAGCACAGCACTAGTGGCAGCCGGCCTTGGTTCACACACTGGGCTCTTGAGTCACCTCCAAAGACAGCATGAGCAATGGCCATCTGCAATCAATCGCTGGCTCACGCTAGGTGGCCCCAGGCAGGGCACAGGTTGCAGCTGAACTTGGCATGCAGCAGATCCCTTCCCAAGATGCCGTGGGGCTGGCAGGCCCAGTGGCCAGCTCTGAACTGAGCTGGAGCATCACCTGGCTGCCTCCAGGGATGATACACACAAAGGAAAGACTATGCAACACCAGAGACCTGCTGAAGTAAACCCTGCTCGATAGGGCCAGCCTCTCCACAACAGCTTCATCACTGTAGTAACTGCCAGTCCTCAGAACCAGTAAGCCCAAGGGTCAATCCTTCCAATTGATGTGCAAACAGCAACCAAGGCTAAACTACAACAGGGGGGCACACAAACCTACAGGAGAGACACACCTGGAGGACCCAGCTCTGGGGACCAGGGAAACTGTACCACTGGACCCCACAGCACACCTACTACATAAGGCCACTCTACTAAGACCAAAAGACATAGCAGTCCTACCTAATACATAGAAACAAACACAGGGAGGCAGCCAAAATGGGAAGACAAAAAACATGTCCTAAATAAAAGAACAGAACAAAGCTCCAGGAAAAACAAACAAACAAACAAACAAACAACCCAACAAAAAAAACTAAACTAAATGGACACAAGCAATCTACTAGATGCAGAGTTCAAAACACTTGTTGTAAGGATGCTTAATGATCACAGGGAGGACTTCAACAAACAAATAGTAAACACAAAAATGGAGATAGAATACATAAAAAAAAAGTCAGAAATAAAAAACACAATAACTGAAATGAAGAATACATTACAGATAATCAACAATAGATTGGATGGATGAAACAGAGGATCAAATCAGCGATTTAGATGATAACGTAACAGAAAATACCAAAACAGAAGAGCAAGAAGAAAAAAAAAAACAAAAAAAGGAAACAGTTTAAAGGGTCTCTGGGACAATATCAAGCATACCAACATTAGCATCATAGGGGTACCAGAAGGAGAAGAGAGAGAGCAAGGAATTGGAAATCTATTTGAAGAAATAATGACAGAAAACTTCCCTAACCTGGTAATAAATGGATATTCAAGCTCAGGAAACACAGAAAGCCCCAAACAAGATGAACCCAAACAGGCACAAGACACATCATAATTAAAATGCCAAAGGTTAAAACAAAAAGAAAATCTTAAAAGCAACAAGGGAAAAGCAGTTAGTTATCTACAAGGGAACTCCCATAAGACTGAGTTCTTAACAGAATATTGACAGGCCATAAGGAATAGGAATGATATAGGCAAAGTGATGAAAAGCAAGGACCTGCACCAATACAACTCTACCCAGTAAAGTTATCATTTAGAATTGGAGGACAGATAAAGAGCTTCTCAGTCAAGAAAAAGCTAAAGGAATTCATCACCTCCAAACCAGTATTACAAGAAACCTTAGAGGTACTCCCTTAAAAAACAAAAACAAACAAACAAACAAAAAACTATGAATAATAAAATGTCCATAACTACATCTCTATCAACAATTACTTTAAATGTAAATGGATTAAATGCTCCAATCAAAAGACAGCATAGCTGAATAGATAAGAAAACAAGACCCTTACATATGTGGCCTACAAGAAACTCACTTCAGATCAAAGGGTACACAAAGACTCAATGTAAAGGGATGGGAAAAAGTTATTTCATGAAAGTGGAAACAACAACAAAAAACCTGAGGTAGCAATACCTTTAAAAACAAAGGCTGATACAAGAGGCAAAGAAGGAGACAGTAATCCCACTTCTGGGTATTTGTACAAAGAAACCAAAATGCTACTTCCAGAGGATGTGTGTATTCATATGTTCAGTTGCAGCATTTTTAATAATGGGTAACAGTGGAGGCTGCCTGGGTGTCCATCAGTGGATGACTAGCTAAAGAGGAGGTGGTTCATGTATACAATGGAATATTGCTCGGTCATAAAAGGGAATGGGTACTGGCCATCTGCAGAGGCATGGATGGACCTGGAGATTATTGTACTGAGTAAAGCATGTCAGACAGAGAAAGACAAATGCAATTTGATATCACTTATAAGTAGAATCTAAAGAACAAAATAAACAAACAAACAAAACAAAAACAAACTCATAGATACAGAGAACAATTTGATTGTTGCCAGATGGGAGGGGGGCTTGGGGTGAGTGAAAAAGGGGAAGGGATTAAGAAGTACAAATTGGTTGTTCCACAGTAGTCATGGGGATGTATAGCATTGCATAAAAAATATATCAATAATATTGTAATAACTATGTATGGTGTCAGATGGGTACTAGATTTTCAGGGTGATAGATGGGAGGGGGTTTGGGGGCAGAGTGAAAAACATGAAGGGATTAAGAAGTACAAATGGGTAGTTACAAAATAGTCATAGGGATGTAGAGTTTAGAGAATACAGTCAATTATATGGTAATAAATATGCATAGTGCCAGGTAAGTACTAGACTACTCAGGAGGATCACTTCTTAAATTATATAAATAAACACTATGCTGTACTCCTGAAATTAATATAAAACAATATTGAATGTCAAAATAAATAAAGTGTTAAATAAAGAACATTCTTTGCCACAAAGCTAGCCCCTAGATGCCAAAAATGGACATGCTTTAGATGAAAAAGAGCAGAAACAGTGTTTATAAAGAAAGAGGTTAAGTGACATAGCAAAAGTGAAAATAGTTGAACAAAATTAGCTATCCAGGGTGATTTATTTGCATTGTACAAGGGTTTTATTTTTTTAAAGGGTTTATAATTTAAATTACAGAATTTTTCTTTGAGAAGTTTGTATATATCTGATTTTATTGCTGTAGAATTTAGAAGAAAAAAATGGATATGGTGGCTTACTCAAAATCTCAACTAGAGAGTAATATAATCTGTAATAGCCCTAAGACCCTTTATTTCTCAAAAAGTAATTAACTGTCCCCAGTTTTAACCAAAAAATATAAATTATATTTCTATACATTATGTTTTGTTAAAGTGAATTGTGTTTACATTCAGTGGTTAATCTAAAAGAATGTTATTTTAAATTGTATATGAAAAGCTAAAAATTAATACAAAATGATATATTTAAAACAATGTACTAATTGCAAAATAATAGCCATTAATTTCTCAGCACGCTACATGATTATCTCTTTTGCTTGCTTACCAAGCACTGTATTTGACTAGAATGACAGAGTGCATTATCAAGATGATGGCAATAATTAAATCATTAGACATAATGCAGCTAGTTTGGAAACCAGGCATAGATACTGTGATAATCACAAAGAGTCCAGAGAATTTATCATAAAATGAAAATGTTCTAAACATTCACACTTAATACAAATTGAATCTATAAAGTTAAACAGGGTACACAGGAAGTTCATTCATTAAAGTTATCATTAACTTTAATTTTTAAATATGTCCCCTTTATATGCCAAAAGGTATCCACTTAAGAGACTTCGTCTGTAAACACCACTGTCCAGATTTAAAACTGAAGTGCTCTAAAATAAACTATGGTAACTGCACTGCACTTGACAGTGTCAGTGTGATTAAAGTTGACAAGGGCTAGTGTACGTCCTGTGTCTACTGATACAAATTCCTGTATGTTGCCAATGCAGCATCACCTCCTGCTTATACATTGTTCTCTGGGAAAACAGACAGAAATATGAAAAGCAAAATGAGATAAACAGAATGGAATACAAGGTGAGAAGGAAAAGAAATCAGAATAAGAAATCTTCGATAACTTAGGACAGAAAAAATGAAACAAATGATTTATGGACTTCAAAGTCTGATTGCTGCCATAAAACCACATAGATTTCATTAGGTACATCAGTAACAGGTTATATTAATTTAACTTGTGTTACAAATAAATGGAAGCTATTAGTTTGAGCAGATCTACACGATATCAATATGTCTGATACAGAAGCAATACCTTAAAGAAGAATACAAAAATTAAAAAAAAAATTCAATCCTTTATTATGTGCCTTTAGAAATGGCTAAATGATGCTCTTAAACATAACACTCGACTATAGGTTCTGGATGAAGTTTAGTATTAAACACAGTATCAAGAGACACTTGAACCACCTTCCTCCCAAGGCTGGGAACCTGAGTACCTGGACTCTGGGAAAAGTGGATGGCCAGGATTCCTTTTTAATCATTTGTTCCTGTTCATTTCTCCATTAGTTTAAAAAAAAAAAAAAAGAGAGAGAGAGAGAGAGACACTTGATCAAAGTAATCCAACTCTATCCAAGTGTTTCTATCATAACATTTTACAATTTGATAAACTTGTATCATGTTACATTTAATATTCCTATCTGATAGTAAGATGGAGTTTGAAAGTGAGAGGGATCTCATATACTTATGATAAAAGCTAACGGTTTTTTATTTCACAAATGTTTTGGGAAAATCCTTTACAGAATTTGTTTCATTCTTCCCCTTCAAATTATAGTCTCCTAAAAATTTCCTGAAATATTCATAAACTGTATTTTCCTAAACTTTTAAAATTATTGTTCCAATATTCTAAGAATTTGGGAACATACTACAAGAATAAAGCAACTATTTTTTAGGACATAGCATCTAAAATTGGGGACATAGTCTAAAAATAAAATAGGTGCACATTTTAAGGTTCGTATTAAACAAAATTCCAGATATTTGCAGCACAGGTCTTACCAAGAGAATAATCAAATAATGAATCCAGTCTAGCATTACATAAGAAGTTTTCATTCTTCCAATATTATACCTATTTTTTTTTCTTTTTGGCAGCATAGGGTAATAAATGGTTCATGGATTTGGCATCAGAAAGATCCCCAATAGTATACCACTATGGTCATTTGTTGAACTTGGTCAAGTTATTATACTCTTTAGAAATCTGTCTCCTCAAACACAAATCAAGTTTAGCAAAAACTGGGTTATATGGAGGATTAAATATGTGAAGGAGATGATATGTGAAGGTGTGTGTTTATTTCCCTTCTCTTTTCCTTTCTTCACTGGGAGAAAGAACCCTTTTAAATATG
Organism: Rhinolophus ferrumequinum; assembly: GCF_004115265.2. NCBI lineage: Eukaryota > Metazoa > Chordata > Mammalia > Chiroptera > Rhinolophidae > Rhinolophus > Rhinolophus ferrumequinum. The sequence continues at coordinate 10,263,268 of NC_046288.1, forward strand.
AGAAAGGATGCACCTTTTTTAATTTACGTGGTCCTTAACACTGTGTTTAGAATTATATTTGTGCTATGACTTCCATCTTATTATTGGGTTGAGAAACTCAGTCAAGTCTGAGGTGTGTTATAGGATAATGAAAACCGTCTGCCTTGAGAAATGAAGGAAAACATTAGGAATAATAACAAGTCAAAATATTAATGAATAAATGAACATCACCTCTTACTCATCACTGAAAATCTTGAGTCATAGAATTCACCCGGGGAGCTTTTTACATATGAAGATTCTGGGCCCCACCCAATCCTCTTAACTGAGTATGGGAGAGCAAATGGTGGTAAAGTGCTTATTATCAGACTGCCAGACTCTCCAACTCTAAAGCAGGTGACCTTTGGTGGGGAAGAAGGAAGGAAAAAGAGGATCTAAAATATAGGCATAAAAAAAAACAACAAAACTAAACAACTGTAGTGCCTAGTTATGCTGATTCTGCTTGTTCTGACTCCTGGTATGGTACTCAAATGGTTAAAATTTTGTCTAGAGAAAAGTTTCTCAAATGTTGGTATTCAAACTAATCACTTGGGAGAACTTATAAAATTCTGAAACAGCTCCCAAACTGCTAAATAAAAACCACAAGAAATCACAAACCATTATGTATACATACCACAACTTCTTTATCCATTCATCTATCAAAGGACATTTTGATTGTTTCCATGTCTTGGCCACCATAAAGAAAGTTGCAATGTACATTGGAGCACACTTGTCTTTATGTATAAATGTTTTCAGATTTTTTTGGTAGATACCCAGGAGAGGGATTGCTGAGTCATACGGTAATTCTATTCATAACGATGGATCTTGAGATTATAATGATAAGTGAAATAAATCAGACAGTAAAAGCAGAGAATCATATCATTTCACTGATATGTGGTATATGAACCAAAAACAACAAAAGAACAAGACAAACAAATGAGAAACAAAAACACATAGACACAGACAGTAGTTTAGTGGTTACCAGAGGGTAAGTGGGGAGGGGTGGTAGATGAGGGTAAAGGGGATCAAATATATAGTGATGGAAGGAGAACTGACTCTGGGTGGTGAACACACAATGTGAGATATAGATGATGTATTACAGAATTGTACACCTGAAATCTATGTAACTTTACTAACAATTGTCACCCCAATAAACTGTAATTAAAAAAAAGAAAAGAAAGAAATCAGACAAACATCTAAATATTTATAAAGGTTCTGAAATAATTCTGATACCAGTGTATATTTCAGAAACTCTGGTTGCAACTAGAGAGTGACTTTGCCAAGAAAGAAATCTGATTGAATAATATATTGCCAAAAATTGACACCTAAATCTCAGGGACACGTCTTCATATGAATGACACAAATGTTCAGGAATCCATTAATCTATATATTCATGTACTTTTACAAATGTTCTCATTATAGTATATGGTCAATGAATTGTTGGCATATGAAATTCTGAAGAGGAGTTGTAGGTTGTAGGGTGTTCAGCTCACTGACTATCCTGCACAAGAGGAAAATTTTAGAAGCCTCAAAAAGAGGGTTCGATTTGATTCCTTGGAACATATTTGCTGATACCAGATGGAAAAATGTAGTCTGATTAAATGCATTTGAAAACAGTTCATGCAAAAGAACAGTTTTAAATCCATTCTATATTATCTGGAATAAAATACACGGTTAAAAACTTTGACAATTTAGTTCCCAGTTTAAAAAAAAAACAACAAAGATATTGCTCCACTTCGTTTGGAGCATAAAACAAATATGAAAAATATTGGAAAAGGTTATTTTTCAATTAGTTGTGAATTCTATGACTATTTCCTTGGTGATTAAATTTTGTAGTGGGAGTGTCTACTTTTTAAGTCAATGTTTAATAATATGGAGCCCAAGAGAATTAAAAGCTGGTAGTAACTTTTTTTTTAAAATTAAAGTTTATTGGGGTGACAATTATTAGCAAAGTTACATAGATTTCAGGTATGCAATTCTGTAATACATCATCTATATATCACATTGTGTGTTCACCACCCACAGCCAGTTCTCTTTCCATCACCTTTACCCTCATCTACCACCCCACTTCCCACTTACCATCTGATAACCACTAAACTATTGTCTGTAGTAACTTTGCTGTTTCAGTAAAATGGTTTCCATCTTTAAGTTATTACTATGTATCCCTTTCTTTATATAAAACAAATATGCTAAATTGGTAAAAGAAACCAGCTTTTGTTGGTGTGACCTAGAGTTAGGGAACAGAGACAAGTGCCAAACTGCTTTCCCTTCCCTGCTAATGACATACAAAGTTTGAAACCTCCCCAACTTGTAATAAAATATGTTACACGCAAATGCCCTATATTCCTGGTATTCAGGGAAATTAAAAACCACTGCATTAGTATCGAGCAGAGATTAAGGAATCCTAAAATGGGTATGTGCTTATGTGCTCATTTGTGTTTATAATGCAGTATTTATATATTTGTAATTTTTTGTGGAACACCTGAGGCCCTGTTACAGGATAGTTTCACTTGACTAATGATTAAATCTGAACACCATCTATGTTTCAGTATAGCTTTGGTCATTTCAACTACTCATTCTATATCTGGTACCGTGGATTAAAAGTAAAAAAAAGTAATAAATAATAGTACGTATTTTTGAGAATAGCCTAGCAAGGCAACATAGTGCTTCTTGCAAGATGTGAAAATGAAACTATGAAAGCAAAGCTTCCCAACTGGAATATAGTAGGTTTTGATCAACCTGGTTGACTCAGATAACTGTACATATTCTATATAGAAATATATAGAAATTCTTTCACAAAATGTTCCAGCCTGTACAGAGTTCATAGCTTAAAAGTGAATAATTTATGATAGTTGAAAATATAATTAATGTGTAGTATGAAGATGGATACAGAAAATATGTGATTCTAGATACAAATATAATTTAGGAAGAAGCCAGACACTTGCAAAAAAAAATGTTTCCATGTAATCACAGGTGCTGAAGTTACCAGCACATCATTTAAAGCTACCAATTTTATGAGCAATGATTGGTTCAAGAATTTTAAGAAGCATTTTGATTTGCATAATGTGAAGTTAATAGGAAAGGAGGCATCAGTTGAATACATAACTGAAAAAGTTTTCCCCACCAGGGCAGAAAACACACAGGGATGAACCATAGGCAGAATAAATTTCAGTTAGAATTAAACCATTCAATAATGGAAGAAAATCTGTTTATAGATTACATTTGTGCTGTTTCTAGTAAACACACACATACAAGATACAGAAGCAATCACAATTATTTACTGTTTTATCTTTGCCAATTCAGTTTAAGTTCATAATTAATATTACGATAGTAATGACATATTAAATTGTAGAATACATTTTACTATAAAAAATTCAAGATGAAATTAAATCAATTAAATCAAGTTAATATTAGTATTTTTATATCCTGCTGTTTTGAAACTTAATTCGTTTATTAAAATAATATTTTATAAAGGATTTATATATTTTACTAATTTTCACATATTTGGAGATCTGCAAGGGTCTTGCAAAGATTTGCTCAGAAATGTGCAATTTTAATATCTCTTTCCAGCAAACTTGATAAGTAGATATTTCTGGATGTTCACTCTTTTAAGATATTGAATAGAGTAGATTTCTACTTTAAATAGTATGTCATTTTATGTGACAGTTTATATGTTTAAAAAATGGGACTTCCAGAAGATTACTAGAAGTTTTTGTTTTTCTAGTTACATTATGTACGAGGGCTTTCCTTTAACTTTTTCCACTAAAGAACTTCATCAGTTTAATGATTATTTGAGTTATGTGATTACAGGTAATTTTTTTTTTCTGTGAAACATCAAAGCCTATATACCTATTTTTGCTCTGAGGAGGTTGTTTTAACCTCTAAACTATATATGTCAGGATAGGATAAACATATGCTGTGCTATCAAATACCCAATCCCCCACCCCAAATCTCACTAACTAGAGAAAGCAAAAGTGTATTTCTTGCTCATTTTAAGTTCCATGTGGTTTCAGGTATTTCTAGTATACAAAAGCTATCTGCCATGTGGAAACTCAACTATTCAAGCCACCTTCATCTTATAACTTCTTTCTTATGAGTTAAAGCCTTCTCCATTATTTTTCTGGTAGGGGAAAAGTGAGAGAATAGAGCTCTCTAATGACTTATTTTCTGTCTTAGCCTACACATGACACATTTCCATTCACATTTTAATGACCAGAATACTCACAAAACCCTGCCTAATTAAAAGAAACGTTGAACATGCAGTCTCTTTTGTACTAGACAAAGAAAAATAGTTATCATGATGAGCACCAATAATTTCTACTTCAAAAACTTAGCCCAAATCTACAATGTTTTTGATTAAGGTAGTAAAATCAGTCAAATGCTAGGGCAATGACATTAATAATTAGATAAAACTATTGCTTGCAATATCATCCAGTTTGTTTAACACATAGAACCTAATATTATGCAAAACAAAAGAAGGCAAATACCCTATTTTTAAGAATATGTCAGATAATATGATTAGCTTCTAAATATAAAATTTTCCCACACAACCTCCAAATAAATAAGGCCAACTGTAACCTGTGCCAGGAACATAATTAGGAGATACAGCTTGCTAAAACACCAATTTATAAGGGAGAAAGTGTCCAAAATCAGTATAAATTGAGCAACACAGACTTTACAGTAGGACATAGATAGCATGATCCTTGAAGGAGAAAGTCTGACTCTGAGTGACAGAAGAATTGGAACATGTCAAATGCCATGGATCAAAACAATGGCTATTAGAGTACCAAAACGAAAGGATGGAAACGTGTAGAGTCAGGCATAAATAGTTTATTGGTTACCAGAGGGTTAGGGAGGAGGGTGGTGGTAGATGGAGGTAAAAGGGATCAAATATATGGTGATGGAAAGAGAACTGACTCTGGGTGGTGAACACACAATGGAATATATAGATGATGTATTACAGAATTGTACACCTGAAACCTGTGTAACTTTACTAACCACTTTCACCCCAAAAAATTTTAATTTAAAAAAAGGTTCATAATTAAATGTGTGTAATAAATAGGAAATGGAAGGAAAAAAAGAAGTGGAAAAGCATAATTTGGGGGGATGAGAAAGTTTACATGAAGGGGAGGTATTATTGGAAGCTTGGTGGTAAAGAGAGAGAGGGGGAAAAGAACGGAAAAACATGAAACTCTCTAAAACAAAAGAAAATCACAGCATCAGAAGAAACTTTACATCGCTAGCAACAACACAGACAGGAAAAAGGCAATCAGTAAAGAAAGTTCAAAGTGCCATCAGAATATGGTAAGCTTGAACTAAGAATCTTAGTAAGCCATTCAACCCACTCAGCATCATCTGCATATAATTAACTTTAATGATTCAGAAAAATAAAAGGTACTTACAAATACACAGAAAAATTCACATAATATCCACTTCAGATCTACTACAAGAAGAAAGCAGAAAGTAACTGTCAAAACCTTTCAGTAGATGGAAATACACACCAACAACAATTATGAAGCAGAGGAAAATTATAGAACACTTCAATATAAATGAAATAACAGTAAATAAGCAAAGGCAAACATAATAGGATTCTATGAATCAAAAAGTCAACAACTCAGAATACAAATGGATCATAAATAAGCTAAAAAACAGAAAACATGAATTAACCTTAATAATAAAGTGCTAAGTGAAAGAGGCTAATTGTAAAAGAACGTATAATTGTAAAAGAACGTATACATCAGGTTTCCATTTGCGTACACATCAGTTTTATTTGTGGATATCAATGCAAAATCTTTAATAGAAAAAGTAAACAAATTCTAAAAATACATTTAAAAATACAGTACAACCATAGCAACTAGTCAGTGGTTGTTACACTTGGGGTTTCTGGTCACTGAATGTCTGTTTTCCTTACTTCCCACCTTACCTTCTCACAGCATACAACTCTATCATCCAGTCATTGTATCCAAATCAAAGTTCAGTATGTCTAGGCGATTGATAGTCATTTTGTTAATATCTGAAGTTTGTTCTTTATGATCAAATAAACTATATATGATAAAGAGAAGTTACCTGTCCCCTACTATCCTCAACAAAAGCCCAATACACCTTGGTGTAGCAAAAACAGGATAACTGCAATTAAAACTGTCATTCAAAAAGGAAGGAAAGAAAGAAGGGAGGGAGGGAGTGAGGTAGGGAGGGAGGGAGGAAGGAAGGAAGGAAGGGAGGGAGGAAGGAAGGAAGGAAGGAAGGAAGGAAGGAAGGAAGGAAGGAAGGATTAGAAACACACAGCAGCCACTGGACCATATATCAATAATAATTTCCTGGTGGGCCCAATATGGAAAATCTTTCAACCCTGGCATGACTGAATCCTTATTCTGCTTTGTGAGAGTATCTCAGCTGTACATTCTTCTCCAAAGCCTCCTAATGTCACCCTGTGGGACTGTTCCATGATTGTCCATATACACATCTGAAGTGGCCATTGGGGTGCATGCCTTCTTTGGGGGCTTCCCAGTTTCTATTGTCCACTTCTTACTGGTTTAAGTTTGGAGGTGGAGTTCAAATAAGCAATGGAATTTTTTAGTTGGCTCTGATCCGTTGACCCAACAATCCTTAAAAGACTTATTAAACTTCTGATCTATTTGCTTTCTGTCCATTCTATGTACCAGGAACCACTTAACCACATGCAAAATCATTTCCTAATTCTAATCTTAAATTTTGGTTCATTTATTTTCTTCCTAGGTTAGTCCCCCTTCCCTAGCCCACCCCCCTCTCTCTAATGCGGAATACTTTTGAACACCTTGAGATTATCTGAAATAATAGCCTTATCTAGGTTAGAAAAATTCATAAACTGAGTTTTGTACAAGGCTATGCTATTGTGCTATTTTGTTTTCCTGAGAAATCTATTGCTCAAACCTCATTGTTGGGAGTCCGTAAGCAGCTGGCTTTTTCCAAACTTTTGAGAGTCTCCAAATGTTAGGACTCTCTACTTTAATTTCATTTTGTAAAGTGCCTAATTCTCTACTGAATGTATCTTTTTCATGAAACATCTTTCTGAAAGCATAAAATAAAACCAATGCACACTATTATTTTAATTCTCACATTTCTTAGAACTACAGATTAGTAGGCATATGGTCAGTCTACTAAGTTATCAAGGGAAATGGCTTTGAGGTATTACCACTGCCCAAGCTGTTGACATATATTTGAGCTGTGATTTCAATTTCTTAGACACCATCTAATTGCAAGGCCAATCTCATGTAGCGTATGATCATAACGGACTCATTTCTCTCCAAAGTACCATTTCTATATTAATTAAACACTACCGTTATATAACACACAAAAATGTATAGTAGCTCAGTCATATCAGGAGTTTATTTCAAGCTCATGTGAAGTTCAGTCGGTGTCCCTGATCTCTTGGTTCTTCTCTTCCCAGAAATGACAAAACACCAAGTTCCTTCTACTTTGATGGAAGGTGGCTATGCCATCTACACCATGCGTCTTTCACAATTGCCTCATTAACCTCAAGACAGTACAAGGAGGAAGAGAATGGAGAACTCTTCGTGGTCAATTTTTATTGGCCAAGATAAAAGCAGTCCCATGCCTTCTGTTCACATACTGTAGGTGCGCATTCTTCTAGCAGCAGGCAGTTGTTGCCTTGTGCTAAGCGTTAGGCCTGGAGTCCCTGCCTGGACAGTTTCCTCTATGTTCCTGTTCCACCTTCAGCTTTCAGCTGCCTCTTCACAGCTCTGCCGCAGAGCTGGGTTCTCTTTCCATGCTCTCGCCCCGCAGCAGTACATAACTTTAATGTTTAACTTTGTGTCGGGATTATAATAGTGGCAATTCCCCTGGTGCAGCCTTCGTCTTTGTAAGGGTCCGTGTCCCTGGGCCATGGGGATAGATGACACCTTCTCAGTGTCTTTCACAGCAAATTGATTTCTATCTGCAGTGAGTTTTGGGAAGAAGAGAATCCCCTGCCCCTCCCATTGTAGCAGCAAACTTCTGTTTTAAATCCGTGTAGCATCCAGGGTTCTGGAGGCTTTTGTCGACCTTCCCTAGATGCAAAGGACTTTTACTTTCACCCTTCTTCTAGAAGCTGTATCTATTTGCCTGCTTTATGGCATCAACAACGAGAATTTCCTATCCTTAGATTTTGCTCCTTCCACTCAATGAAGGCCTTAGGGTTGAAACTGTTCGCTGCAGTCACCTCTACCTCAGTGGCTAAAGAAGTTAGAGACTTGTTTCCTGTGAAAGGAGGGTCCAGGGGAGCAGCCTGGCCCCAAAACACTTCATGCATGCCTGTACTGCTGAGGGACGCTCCTGCCTTCAGCCCCGCCCAGTCTTTTTCCTGAACATCTGGAGGAAATCTGTAGCTCCCAGTTATTCTAGACTGATAGGCAGCCCAATTCAATCTTCAGTAATTCATCGACGTTTTTACCCATTTCTCACAGGCTTCTATTGAAATCCCCTATACTTTCTCTTCTGTGATAAATATGAAATATGTCATTTATCCTTTCTCTCCTGGAAGAGAATTGTCAGTCTTGAAGAGGTGAGTGCAGCGCACATTTCCTTGGTTGCCTTTTGACAACAAGTTTTCTATACTTTCAAGCAAAGTTATGCTTTTGTAAATTTTTTGCCTTTTTCTTTTTTCTGGCTGTTAGAATGGAAGTCATAGTCTCTTATGCTACATCTTAACAATCAGGAAGCAGAACTCTCCTGATTGTTTACTACTGTCCTTTTAACTACACTGTAAGCTCCATAAAGTTTTCATTCATTGCTGTAAATTGATTTATATAGCACCGTGCCTGAAATGTAATAAGAATTAGACTCAAATTTTGCATAAATAAATAATACATTAACTAGAATATATAATATTCTAACAGGTAAATAAATAATATTTGGCTATATATGGGTACCCTATCTTACCTTCCAAAAAAACCATATACTTCTGTTTGACTGTCATATCACTGAATTTTAGGCCTATATGGCTCTTGTCACAATCACATCACGTTTGTTTTTGTGAAGATGCATGTGTGTAGATATTTGATTAATGTTTATTTTTCCCACCAGACTGCGAGATTCATTGCAAAAAAGAAAAGTATATATATATATATATTTATATATTTTACTATTTTTTACCTAACATCTAGAACACTACCAAAAGCAGGCCCTCAAATAATTGTTGAATGAATCAATAAATGAAAGACATTTAAAATAGGTTACATCAGGGAGATAACAGAAAAATCATAAAATACAATATGTTTCATTTTAAACATGATGAAAAAGTTTATGCAATTATATTTGAAAGGGGTTTAAAAAGTTCATTTCAAATGTTTTGTTGTATAAATGAAGGAATTAAGGTCAGTAGAAATTAAATGACTTTCCCAAAGTCACAAAACTCATTAGTGGCCAAGCCTAGAATAGAAACTAGGTCTCTTGACTCTAAATCCATTGTTCTCTTGAGTTGGGTGCTCTAAGAAAAACTGCTTTAAAACACTGAATTCTAGATGTAACAATGCCCATGTTGAGAAAAAGGGTAAAGAAAGGTAGACGTCTAAAGTATGTCTCCGCCACAATACCGACACAAACGGCCACACTGCAGCAACTCTCTTAGGAGAGATATATTCAGAAAAGGTAACACATCACCAGGTCTCATAATCCCAAGGCACAGTAAATGATTTTACAGAGTATCAGGCAGCACAGCAGCCAACATTTTAATGTTTCCTTCTGAAGGGAGGATAAATGCAAAATAGCTTTACCTTCATGCTCTAGCTGGTAATATCCCTTCATGCTCTAGCTGGTAATACCCCTGCTGTGCTCTTTATAACATGGGTAGGAAAAAAAAAAAAAAAGGAAAGACTAGAGTCTGCCAGTCATTCCAGGTATTCATAAGTTCAGAAATAAAACATCTAAAGACTCAACTAATATCAATAATAACAATAATAGCTAATAGTAATAATTTCTAACATGAATTGAATACAATACAAATTGCTTATTATTCGAATATTTTAAACCCTCAACCAACAGTTGTAAAATACCAAGAGGATTTTTTTTCTTTAACCAGATGATGAAAAACGAAGGCTTATAGTGTTGAAAGATCTGAAAGCTAGGAAGTGGTTAAAGGGCTAAAATTTAAATCCAAGTTGTTCCAAGTTACTATAATATACATAAATAATACAGGTATAAAATGCAAAAAATATCAATGTATTGAGCTCCAAAATATTATTAGACACCATTTTTTTTCTTGATTGTTATGGTCAAGGCCTGAATTTAGTATCATAAGAATAAAACAATTTTTAATTTTTTAAAGAGTAAATGAAACTGTCTACCAAGAAACTGTATCGTGGTTTTCAAACTCCCATTTCTATTAGCTCTGTCCAACAGAAATATAATTACAGCTACATATTTAATTTCACATTTTTTGTTAGCCACATTTTCAAAAAGTAAAAAGAAATAAGTGAAATTAAATTCTGTAATATATTTCATTTCACCCAATATATCAAAGATATTTTCAATCTAACATGTAATCCATAAGAGGACTGTAAATAAGATATTATACTTTTAGATAATAAGACTTAGAAATCCACTGTGTATTACTTTGCAATTATCTCATCACATTGAGTTACTTTCCAAGTTAGTTTTTTCCTAATATATTATTCCCGCTAAAGTATGTTGCATTTGTATCATAAACATTATCACAACAGTAGTCTTTAAAATGAAGACATTTGGGAGAAAATATCAAATATATAGTTGTTTCTAGGTTTGCCAATAAACCGTGCTTGAATTGTCTTTTGATCTGAATATTAGATTTTTTCACTGCAATTTTCTAGAATAAATTTCATATTTTCTTTCTTTTCTTTTTCTCATATATTTTACAATTCAAAAACAAAATCCCTGATTTTGAACAATGCTCTCTTCTTTGTTCTAGTGCAAGAAAGCTCACACCTACACTGCTTTCTGCTAATAAGTATAATTGTTATTTCCATTACCTGGTGTCTGGGTCATTTTCTGTCATGGTCTTCCTTACACTCTATTTGACTTATTTAACATCGTTTCTAGCCTGATTAATTTTTAGGCTGTATATAATATTTATTTCCCTACTGTGAAAGTATTTTTTCTATATTACTATTTACTCTAATAGTTATTTTTTCTAAAGGTGATAGTCTTCCATGAGGTTCATTGTTAATTACTTCCTGAAATCTGCTTTTCAGCTGTTCAGTCTTTTGCCTTCAAATTAATCAATACTTTCGATGAATCATGCATTATTACATCATAATGTTACTTGAATATATTTTTGTCACATCCCAAAATTATGCTGAATTTCACTAGAAAAAATTTGAATTTCTATAATCTGAGAACCATATCTTTCAAAATTCTGGAATGCAGTTTTTGCAAAATAATAGATATTCAACTACCATAAATCATAAATAAATACCTCTCATAGTTTAACTTACGCAAAACAAGCATAATTTTTGTAGTGCATAATATTTTATACCTGCCAAAATTATTTCATGGCAACAAACAAAACGAGTAAGGTAGAAACAATAATATTACTTAGTAATGACTGTTAGGATGCTGAAATTTCCCAATCAAGTGTCACTCATAAGCAAGTGAAAATAAGTTCAATTGTTTAAAAAAAAGTCTATTTAATTACCATTTTATGAATCTTACAAATAAGTAGTTCATCTTGTACAATAGATGTTGAATATTTAGGAAGTAGGAATTCTGAATCTGTAAGGGTGTAACTCCAGGAAATTATTCCTTCAACTCCATGCCTTTGTTTTTTCATGTGAGCATTAATTCTCTGTTCACTTTTCTTTCTGTGTCTGTGTTTTCTTTCCCTCAATCTCTGACTCTAACATCATAAATCTTAAACTTAACTACTCCCACACTCTGCTTCCCAAGACAGAGAAGAGGAAATAAATGAACAGAAGAAAAAATAGACTATATCGGGAAAGCACAAAGAAGAGGGGGAAAAATGGAGAGATGGCCAAAGATTTAGTTTGCAAATGGAGGCTTCACATTTTCTGGATATTTTCCCTGTTTATTAATGAATGTTACTCCAGCAGCTACCATGTTTCCCCGAAAATAAGACATAGCGAGGCAATCAGCTCTAATGTGTATTTTGGAGCAAAAATTAATATCAGACCAGGTATTGTATTATTATGTTATGTTATGTTATGTTATGTTGTTATGTTATGTTATGTTGTTATGTTATGTCATGTTATATTATATTATTATATAAGACCCGGTCTTACAGTAAAATAAGACCGGGTCTTATATTAATTTTTGCTCCAAAAGATGCATTAGATCTGATTGTCCGGCTAGGTCTTATTTTCGGGGAAATAGTGTAACATGCATTGTGTGATGGCTCCATACTGGACATAATTCGAAATCTTACAGGTATTAACTGATTTAATTCTCAAAAGTCTATTAGTTATATCAAATTACTATTTCCATTTATAGATACTAAAGCCTAGAAGGACTAAGAAATGTTCCAGAGTCAGATGGCTAGTTAGTGCCAGAGTCAGCATCTCGCTCCAGAGTTTGGTCCCACAGCCTGAGCACTTCATAAACCATATCTTCTGCTTTTTACCTGCTCTAGAGTTGAGAAATTTGTTTATATAACAAATAAAGCATGATTTAGTGACAGTAAAAAATTAAATGTCTCTTCATCAGTTAAGTGATTGAGAGCTAATTGTAGATATATTATATTCCAACAAGAAAATATTATTTCCTTAAAAACCTCACTCTTCACTCTTCAGTTTCCATAATTCTATCATTTTCACTATCAATATCACAGTTTCTTATTTGTTTCGATTAAAATATATTTTAAAAGGGTGCAGAAAATAAAATTATTAAGGAAAAGGGATTTTCTGAGAAAAGCAAGAACAATATGAAGGCCAAAATAAAACCTTTTCTGTTTCTTTAGGTAAACTACCCTCCTCCTCTATGATCTCAAGCATTTTGCTGTTTTAGCAGTTACCATTTTAAGAGAGAAAAAGGAAGAATAAAAAGAGGAGAATTATGGGTAATCAGTAGTGAAAGAATAATTTCTAGAATAGCAAAAAATATTAACAGGATATTAAAATTATAAAGGAGAAAGAAATGTATACTAAGCTAAGAAAGCATATGCAATTCATTTTTTCAATAACCATTTATTGTGCACTACTGTATGCTTGGCAGATAATTATATGTGAGAGAAATAAGAAATTTATAGAAAATTATAGATTAAAGCTAAAACTGTCCAATGCCCTAAGAAAGGTTTTTAAACATTAGAAAAAAATTTAACAGATTTTAGAACTATGTCATTCAGCTAGAAACTTTGACGCAAGTTAACAAAGAATTGTATAATGAGGAAAAAGCACAGAATTGTTTGGCTTTACTCTTTACCACCGTTTAATGAAATGATACAAATATGTTATGAAAATAGTGTTCCATGAGAAAGTACATTTGAGAAATACTTGCATTGGGCTATGCAAATTTAAACAGATATTTTAACTCTCAGATTTCCCCAAAATTTTACTATGTTGATATGTATTGTGAATTTCCAAGACTGCTAATAAGATATTTTATTTTATAAATATATTTGACCTCAGACCTCTCTTATTGAAGAAATATAATTTTCTATTTTGGGAAATTAAATATACAAAATAGAAAGAATACTGAAATTATACACAGCACATCTTAATTTTTAACTTGTCACATGTTATTATACTAGCCTTAGATTGTCACTTAATTTTATGAATAAAGTTCCTTCACCAAGCTTTATAGGGTGAAATTTGCTTATTTAGCACACATTCATAATCCATAACTAATTTTCTACCAAATAAAGCAGTCATTGTTGACATTGACACTTCTCAAATGAGACATTAAAGTTTTGTATATGTGACGATTGTGATAAAATAGCTATGAGTCACTTAACCTCTCTGAGCCTCAGTTCTCTTACTTCCACGCTGAGAATATTGCAGTATGTGGGATCATTTCACAATATCACGGAGCCAAAAAAATACATGTATACACATGACTTGGATTCATCTTGGTTATCAGTATATATTGAATATTACAATTTTAACACAGTTTTCTTTTTCCCTTCTTAAAATGTGTATACATTGTTTTGGCACCTTCTGTGTATATGTAAGTCAAACCATTATACTTTACACCTATACATGGATATATGTAAGTTATGTCTCAATAAAACTGGGGGGAAAGAATGTTTTACTATGTGACTTATAAGGGACTTTATAGCAGTGAATAAATACGTCGGTTTGGAACCTTTTCTAATTCTCATTCTACTTAAAGGCAAGTTCTAAAATATCCCAGAAAATGTCCCTGCAACTACCATGACACCACAGAAAATCTCTTATCCAAATTTACTGGATGTTTTTTGGTTTATTTTTTTCAAAAAACACTTAAAAAAATAAAAAGCAGTATTAGGTTCACAGTAATATTAAATGGAAAACAGAGATTTCCTATATACTCCCTGCCTCCACACATGCATATTTTCCCTCATTATCAACATCGCCCACCAGAGTGGTACATTTGTTACAAATGATGAACCTACACTTACACATCACTATCACCCAATGTTCGTAGTTTACATTATGGTTCACTTTTGGTGGTGTACGTTCTGTGTATTTCGACAAACGTATAACGGCGTGTATCCACCATTATGGCATCATACAGAGTATTTTCGCTGCCCTAAAATTCCTCTGTGCTCTGCCTATTCATCCCTCCCTCCCCCAACCCCTGGCAACAACTGATCTTTTTACTGTCTCCAAGGTTTTATCTTTCCCAGAATGTCATCGAGTTGGAATCATAAAATGTAACCTTTACAAATGACATTATTTTACTTAGTAATATACGTTTAAGTTTCCTGCAAGCCTTTTTTTATGGTTTGATAGCTCATTTCTTTTTAGTGCTGAATAATATTTCATTGTCTGGATGTACCACAGTTCATTTATTCATTCATCTATTGAAGTACCTCTATTTTTTTTTTTTTGTATTACAAAACAGAATTTTTATTTTATTTTATATGTTTTTAAATATTGAAAGGACCTAATAAAAATTGAACATAATGTTCAATCTGGGATACTATTCATCTATATAATGTTTGTATTTGAGTGAACCTAGCAAATTGCATATAAACACAGCTTTATCGTATAACATATGAGAAGAAAAACATTACAAAAATAGTCCCCAAATTGATTATTTTTGAACATATAGAACTGTGTAACTCTAGAGAATTAGTTTTAAAGTTATGATTATTTACATTTCTTTTCTATAGTATTTTACTTATCTATTTTTCTCTAATTGTTTTTTATTTAATTAATTTATTAATTTATTATTATTATTAGTTTCAGTCGTACAAAACAACCCAGTGATTAGACCCCAACAAGTCTCCTACCCCTCTGACACTATACGTAGCTATTACAATACCATTGTCTATATTCCCTCTGCTGTACTGATTGCTACCAAATTCGCGCAATTATTAATAAAGTTGCTATAAACATCCATGTGAAGGTTTTTGTGTGGACATAAGTTTTCAACTCCTTAGCTACCAAGGAGCATGATTGTTGGATTGTCATGGTAAGAGTATATTTAGTTTTGTAAGAAACCACCGAACTTTCCAAGTGTCTGTACAATTTTGCATTCCCATAAGCAATGAGAGTACCTGTTGTCCCACATTCTTGTAGAGTGGTAGCTAGCTGTTTACACTTATGCGCCTGGTTTCAGTCCTATAAACTAGCACTAGTTTTCGACCTTTTAATCCAGAGCCTTTTGTTTGGCCTTCAGGCTTTTCCAGCTGCCTGGCTTATTTTCTGGTCTGCCCTCAAGTGTAGTCATTCCCATTTTCCTTGACTCCACACTGGGGTGTTTCAACATCTATTCTGAATCACTTTGACACCCAGGTCAGTTTCCTATAATCCTGTCTCTTACCTCATATTCCCAAAGAAACATACCTAGGAGCTAAAAATGAATAACCACTGCCTACCTGACCAATGATCCAACCAACAGAGTATCGATGAGGTGTCATGCCAACTTTTGAGGAAAATAACAAGGATACACAGCTAAGAAGAAAGGATTTTATTTATCTATTTGTTAGTACACTGAAAAAATGCAGACCAATTTTGGCCTAAAATTGGTGTTCAATACTGAAATTGTTAACTGAAAATGAAGTATTTGGGGTAAGAGTGACTGAAGTTAAATATAGAGTTTACCACTGTTTTGTCTCAGACAACTTAATTTGCCTCTACTTCAGTTATCTCTTCTAAAAGTTTGAAGAATTCATTCATAAATCAAAAAGTTAATGTGCATCTAAGTGAGAAAAATTATTTTGACTGCTCAGATTGGTGTCTAGAATATAGAAAGTATTTAATAAATGATACACTTTCTGGACCTTTCTTTCTTAGATTGTGAATCTTTCTATTTTACTTGACTTCTCTGAACTTGCCATCTAATATGACTGACGATATTTTACGTTGAGCTTTCAGTCCTTCTTTTCAAGTATATAATTTCTTCAACTGAGCTTTGGTATTTTCAACTTTTACTAGGGTAGTCAGACTTCTAATATGTTCACTACATTTAATCAAAACTTACATATTATTTTATACATTTCTGATATGTCTGAAGTTATTTTACATGATATTTATTCTGAATTTTGTTTATTCACTTTTTTTTAGTTTTTCCTTTACTGTTTCCCAAATTTATAAATCATATTAAACATTTCAAAGAACCAGCCTTGTTCTTTATACTTTTGCTATTGTCTATTCTCTTTTATATTTTATTGAGTTACTCCCACAAATGTTCCTCAAGAGTTTTCTAGTTTTCCACTCTTACTCTTTCACAAGAATCCATTACATTTCTGCATTCATCCCTTACCCTAGAACTGGGGGGAAAAAAAAAATTCTGTCACAGTAACAAATGTCCTTCATCTCGCTGAACACAGTGGATATTTTCTATAAATCCTATTAACCAAATATCCAACTATAACTACCACTCTTTTTTTTTCTGATGCCTTGCCACTAAAACTAAAACACGTTTATCTATTATTATTGTTAATTTGTCTTCTCTCCTTTTGTCTTGAGCCCACTCCGATAAGAATATTGACGCCATTAGCACAATGAATTATACTTTGTCAATGTTAACAAGGACATTTATATCGTTATATTCAAAGTCAACTTTCAGTCTTCATCTTATTTACCTAAATGTAGCAAATGATGCAATGGCTCATTTTTGAAACAAATCTTTTATTTTGCTTCTCAGATGCCACTCCTACTCCTCTCATGATACTAGCCTTCTCTCTTAGTTGGTTTGCTTGTTTTTTCCATATTCCTTATATTTAAAATATTCTGCCAGGTATCATGGCTGTACATATCATTTGTGTGGTAATAATTGCCTATATCTTTCACTTTAAATTCAGATTCCTGTTCAATTTCCTATTCAATATCTTCACTTGATTATCTAATAAACTACTCATACTAAACATATCCTAAGTCAAGCTCTGATCTTTTCCAACTCTTGTCCCAAACTTGTTCTATATATAGGCTTTGTCATCTCACTAAGTTTCTCCATTGTTCATCCTGGTACTCAGGACAAAACAAATTATTGGGGTTGAATCTAGGGGTTGAATATAGAAAAAAATAGTTTAACAAGTTAGGTCTACCATATATTAGAAAGCTTCACAAAACTAAAAATCCTTGAAAATGCAGATTGTTTACAGCTTTGGAAAAATCACTAAGTTTCTCGTCTGTGACACAAACTAAACAAAGTAAAATCTCTGGCCTAAAAAAATATGTGTGATGTATTAGAAATATTCATGTATGATGCATTTGAAAATTCCTAGGACCAACTATGGGTTTATATAAAGAATTATGACTTGTGCCAGGATGACATGAGGTATTTTTCCTTTGGAAATGCTATAGGTATTTTGTTTTTCCCAAATGCAGCAAGATTTGGGCTACTTTTAGATAGTTATAAATGCAATTTTGTCTTCCATGTGTAAATAGAGATATTAGATATCTTAAGATCAATAAAATCTATCTAAATACTTTACAATATCTGAGCTCAGAAAAACAACTATAACTTGACAATTTAGTTGAACCTATTTATTATAGCATAATATTTACTTTAAAATTTAAATAATGAATAAAGTCAACAAATTGACAATGTTGAAGTGACCAAGCAGATGGAACCTATAAAGTAGTTGCAAAATACTAATTTCTGTATTATTTACAACTTGTAGTTCTGGCTCTGTTTCTGTTCTACTTCAGTATTTCTATGTAATTATAAAACAATTGCATGAAACAGACCATAATGGGAAATCACTGGGGGTCAAGTGACTATGTTTCTAATCGATATGAAAAGCATTAAAAGGGCATTACTTCATATATTTGAAATTGTGGCAAAGTATAAAACTGGCTAGACTCTTAATTTTCCAAAATATTCAACATTAATTTAGTAGACAACTTTACAATCTTTTCATCTAAACATGTTCATGAAATGAAATTTAAATCTTTAAATACCCGGTTTTAGTCTTTTTGCTGAAATTCTATTGTAGACAACCTCTAAGACGGCCCCGAATAATACCTACCTCCTGATTTTCAAGTCCTTATAAATCCTCTCCCCCTTGAGTGTGGGCTGGTCTTAGTGATTCACTTTATTGCCTTCTAATAAGTATAGCCAAGTGATGGGATGTTATTTCTGAGCTTAGGTTAGAAAACCTCTACGTTCTGCCTTGATTTCTCTTCTCTTCCTTTCCAACTGTGATGGAACCCAAGTGACAAGTTGTGAGTTGATCTCTGGAGGGGCACATGTAGAGATAGGGAGTGACAACTGTATATTTATTTTTTTTAAAATCTGCTTGAAAATGGACTCACGCAGTTCAAACTGTGTTGTCCAAAGGTCAACTACATTTCTTTTTATGGTTAGAACATTTAAGACTACTCTCTTAGCAATGTTCAAGTATATAATATCGTATTGTTAACCATAATCACTATACTGTGCATTTGATCCCCAGAATTTACTCATCTTATAACTGGAAGTTTGTACACTTTGACCAACATCTGCCCATTTCCCCTACCCCCCGCCCCTGGCAACCATCGTTCTACTCTGTTTCTACAGGTTCAACCTTTTTAGACCTGTAAGTGATATAAGTGATACCATACAGTAATTGCCTTTCTTGATCTAACTTATTTCACCCAGCATAATGCCTTCAAGATCCATCATGTTGTCACAAACAGCAGAACACCCTTTTATATATATATAATATATATATATATATATATATATATATATATATATATATATATATATATATTCTTTACATCAATTGATGTCATAAGGTTATTTCCATATCTTGGCTATTGTGAATAATGATGCAATGAACATAGGAGTACAGGTGTCTCTTTGAGATCCTGTTTTCATTTCCTGTGGCTATACACCCAGAGTGGGATTGTTAGAACATATGATAGTTCCATTTTTAATTTTTTAAGGAAACTTCATACATAAAAATATATAATATACATACATAATTCATGTAGCTTGAAATTAACTTTGAAAAAGTGGTATGAGGCATTTACTATATATCAGACAGTATTCAAAGCACTTTACATGACCATCTCATTTAATCTTTGTACTAACCCTATGATATACATACAAATAGTATGCACAGTTTGAAGATGAAGTGAGATACAGAAATTTAAATAAGTTGCCAAAGGTTGCCCTGTTATTATAGCTTTGAATCTAGAAGTTTGACTCCATAACCCATAACCTTAATCATTATATTATATTTCTCATACCTAAGGCTACTAATTTCAGGCCAACACCTATGATATTCTGAATAAGCTTATGGATCAAATAAGCCAACGTTTTCATTTGTTTAGTTTTTTTTTTTTTGTTTTGGGGGTTTTCTTGTTGTTGTTGTTTTTCTTTTTTATGTTGGCTTGTGTGTCTTTGTTAAATCCCAGCAGCTAACAATTGCTCTACATTTCGTGACTTATGAGTTTAGAATTCCATAATTTTATGATTATGTCTTTTTGTTCAAATTCATACACTTTGAAATAGCAACAATTAAAAAATAACGATGAATTCATTTTATAATCACAATTTGAAAACTGGGCTATACTTATTCTCTGTTTAAATCTTTCTGGGCCCCAGGTTAGAACAATACAATTTGGGACTTTTCCCTTAAGTATTAGGAAACAATTAGTCCTAATTTGAAGCACTGACAGTGAATGCAAATGGGAAACAGCATTTAATATGTATCTTTGATAAATAAAGCTTCTTCCTTATTACTTATGACATATTTTTAAAATGTTACTTGTAAACACTTATGCTTAGTGACTACAAGTTTGAATAATTTTCTTTTCAGTATGTAAAACTGAGATGTTTGTCTTTTAAGAGGTTAGTGCTAAATTAAAAGGAAATGACATTTAGGTGGTTAAGGAGAGAATGTTTTCAGTGAGACCTGGGTCAGTTTCTCCTTAGACTGGAATATTTCACGTAGAATGCAGCTGTTGGTGAAAGTCTAATGTGAACACGTGGCATTTAATTTCCATGAAAGCTTCAATAGTCTTAGTAAAATGTGGCTAGGAGTAAAATAGTGAAATATAAGTGGAATGGCATGACAATAGTATTCTACTGGGATTCAGGCACCAGCAGTGGAAGGGGCTGTTCCAAGAGCATCTGTTTTCTTGGCAAAATCAAAAGACAGCTGCTCTCATTACTTTCATAATGCTCATGAGATTTCCATTTAATTCCAGAAATGATGTCTGCCCACTATTGCTAGACCTGAGTCATTTACATTTGCCTTATCTGTGATGCTGAGTTACGTGTTTCACTGCTTTGCATGAGAAAAAAAACTTTCTGAGAAAAGTCCAGTGAAAATCTTTAGCAAATCCTTATAATTCAAACCCAGATTTGTCTGCACACATCCTTTTTCCAGAACTCATTCTTATTTGTATTCCCAAAATGATGGATGACAACACTTGCAAGCTCATAATATAGCTGTTGTTATCATGCCATAGTCTCTTGTAAATGCTGTCCTTTTGTGAGGTGACCTATTATATCTCTCTTTGCTGTCCAATTATTTTCTTGTAAAGGAGTGATAAGGTAAATATGTGCCTGCTATTTTTCTTTCCAAGAGTAGCTGCTCTTTTTTTTTTTCTTTTAACAAATAATTTGAAACTCAGGCCATTCTTATCATACTAGAACGGAAAACTTACTAACATGTTAACTTCTAAAAAAGAGATTGTAAGAGTCCATGTACATGCATCCTAAATATTTATACATCGAAGTGCATGGAAACTCTGGAGCTAGTAAACCTGACTGGGATTGCTGTTTTGTCATTTTTTAGCTGATGATCTTGGGCAATAGATGTAGGATTTCTGAGTCTCAATTTATTCATCTGCAAAATATTGAGATAAGCTAACACATATGTTAGAAGATACAAGATGCAGATATGTATTACAAATTCTACAAAGAGAAAATATGCATATTAATTTGCTGACATTTTTCTATATCCCTCAATCACAGGACACTAAAAAAGTAGCACTAACCACAAGGTAATGGATATCTCATTTAAACGGCGTGTCTTTTAAAACACATTTTCTATCAACATACCTCATTCCAGTTATCTAAAAAAGTGACTCATAGAAAAATTATCTCTTGAAATATTTGTTTTGTTTGGGATTCAAAAATTATGTATGTGACAAAAGAAAAAATACAGATTGCAATTTATAAATAAAAGTCAATAAACCTAAAAGATAGTACATTACCCAAGAAAGATAACAGAAAATTATTTACTTATGGAAATCGAAAGAGTAACACAGGTGCAAATGTTAAGTGGAAACAAATGAGAAACAAAAATTCATAGACACAGACAATAGTTTAGCGGTTAGCAGAGGGTAAGGGGGATGGGGGATGGTAGATGAGGTTAAAGGGGATCGAATACATGGTGATGGAAGGAGAACTGACTCTGGGGTGTCAACACACAATGTGATTTATAGATGATGTATTACAGAATTGTACACCTGAAATCTATGTAACTTTACTAACCATTGTCACCCCAATAAATTTTAATTAAAAAAAACCATGCAGCCCAAATCTAAAAGAAACATGCAAGATATATTTCAAATGAAGGGTTGATATGGCATGACGAGTGCCAATATGAGTATGATCAGTGAACTAGTTATATTATGAAAACTGAAGCATAATGAATAAAAGAAGCATCTAAAGCTAGTTTATTTTCAAAGATTGTATTAATAAGAGGTGGTCTTTCTTGGATTGCATGAAATTACATCATAAGTGCACAAAATATTCAGAGTATCATATCTCTGATAAATGAAATTAGCAGTTGTGTTGAGTTGTGCCCTTACAGATCCATTTTCCACTTTTCTCTTTCTAGGCTGTACCCTGGGAACACCAACCTTCCTAGACTGGATAAGTAGATCTCCCCGGTCACTTCTGGTTTGGTTTAGCAACTGGGTTTGTCAGAGGATTGGGAGACAGTGAGGTCAGAACATACCATTCGCTCTGTTCCTTCCCTACCATGCTAAGATGATCATGATTGCTCCTCTTCAATTCAGCCCTCAATTTCTGTTGACCTACAATATTTAGAGCCCTTGCATACAAAATGGAAGAGACTATTTGTATTAATGTAATTATTGATATTATCCCAAGTGTGCTGGATTAGTTCTTATTCTATAAACCTAGAAACAAATAAAGCCATGATAGCTTAAAAAAATGATAAATTAGAGAATATTAAGCAGGGTAATGACATACTTAGATTTTTATTTGAGCAAAATATTAGATGGAGACTATGATCATAGAGAGGAAAGACCACAGCTTTTGGATTTAACACACTAATGTGCAAATTGTTGCTGCATTATTTATTTCTTGTACAACATTCATTAACCTCACTTTTATAATCTATAAGATAAAGTTAGTGACGTCAGATGCATGGCCGCGTAAGGAGTCTCCTTGATCTCTCCCCTTGCAATTACAACCAGTTAAACAGCTGTAATTCAATAAACGGTTCCCTGCACAACACAAAAACACATCTGAGAGATTTTCACAACAAAACATCTGAAGGTGGGTGAATTAGGGAGAACAGGGATGAGGGAAAGGGAAAAAAGCAGAGATGGGTGCCATCGATACAGCCCAGAACTCACTACAGGTCCCAGGGGAGTGCAGGATTCAGGCTGCAGGTGCACTCCCTGTGGCCCTAGCTTTCATGCCTGAGTGATCAGCATATAATATGGCTCAACCAAGCAATGGGGCAGAGACCAAACACAGAAGTGCAAAAGCTGTGCTCTAGCAGCTACCATTGCCTAGTGGGGGGGAAAAAAAAGCCACACAGCTTGGCTGCCTCCCCCATCCTCCCAGAGCTCACCATCCTGCAGTTTCCCAGAGCTAGCAATAGGTCGCAGAAGAAACTGTAACTGTGAGTGTCAGCTTACAAAGCAGAACACCTAGAGCCCTGAAAATCGGAGAGACAGTTCCTGAGCTGCAGATGAATAATGAGGCTAATCTCAGTAACAAGGGTAGAAATACAAAGGAGAGGCAGCTGAGATCTGGCAGTCACCATGACTGGAAGGAGAACAAAGCCACAATTACACCAGCAGCCTCTCCCAGCCCAGCTTGCCCCCAACCTTCATGGCTGATCCCACTGGAGAAAACAGGGACAGCTCAGGAAGTGTACCACTGCATCTGACTACAGTGGCAGCACTGGGATTTCAAGGGCTTTGAACCCCATTGCCCACCACAATCCCCCATGGGGTGGTGCCATGAGACTAAGGTGACCTTGTGACCGCGGAGACACCCAACTCCTCATGGAATACAAGTCATCTCCCAGTGCCCAGCAGAGATCCAAAATGTCAGCCAGAGGAGTGCAAGAGAAAATAAAATGTTCTAATGCCACCTACTGGAAAACAAAAGAAAGATGTCTTCTTATTATTAACCTGCTGCAGAATTCACCTCCATAGATACCTAGGCAGAGAAAGAATCTATTAAATACTGAGAACAACCGAGGTAACCAGACAACTCAGAAAGAAAATGAAAAAAAAAAAAAAAAAGTTAAAATAAACTTAAGGCACAGAAATATGTGACTTAGAGAGTTCAAGATTGAAGTTCTGAAAAAACTCAATGAGATGAAAGAAAACTCAGATAGGCAGTTTAATGAACTCAATAAAATGAACGGGGAAAAAAATAACACTTTACCAAGGAGATTGAAAGTTTAAAAAAGAGCCAAATAGAAATTCTGAAGCTGAAGAACTCAATAATAAGAGATGAAGAATGAAGTAGCAAACAGGAAAATAGAGCTGACCCGTTGGAGGAAAGATTCAGTAATTGTAAAGATAGAAATATGAAAATAACACAGATGGAAGAAGAGAGAGACTTGATAAAAAAATGAAATGAAAGAACCCTACAAGAAATCTCTGACTCCTTAAAAAAAAAAAAAAAGCAAAAGCAACATAAGAATAATGGGGTACCAGAGGAGAAGGGAGGGAGAAGGGAAAGGAGAGCCTGCTCAACCAGTCAACAACTTCCCAAACATATGGAAAAAAATGAATCCAAGAAGCAAACAGAACACCTACTTATCTCAATCCAAAAAAGGCCTTCTCCAAGGCACATTGTATTAAAACTGTCAAAAAATTATGACAAAGAAAGAATTCTCAAGGCAGCCAGGGAAAATAAGAACTATAAAGGAAAGTCCATTTGATTAGTATCAGATTTTTCAGGAGAAATTCTACAAGATTGTTGGAAGTGGAATCAAATATTCAAACTATTCAAAGAGAGAAACTGCCAGTCAAAAATAATGTATCCAACAAAATTATCCGTTAGCTACGCAGGAGTAATAAATACCTTTCCAGACATACAGAATGTGAGAGAATTTTCCACCCCAAGGCTTGCATTACAGGAAAGATGGAAACAGGTTATTCTTTGTAAAAGAACACAAAACTGTGAATAAGATGACCAATAGACAGTCAGTAGCAGGAAACTGCAACCTCTATTCAAATAGGGCAAACTACATTGAAATATATCATAAAGATTAAAGTAGTAAGAACATTTTTTAAAAAAGAACATAAAAGAAGACAATCGCTACTGCAACTCGGAAATGGACTCACGTCATAAATGGGGAACATTTGTGACAACAAAAACATAAAACAGGAAGGGATAAAGGTCTGAATTTGCAAAGAGGAATGGAGACAAAATGCATGCAGAATAAAAAGGACTACTGCATATATGAAACTTTCTTTTACATAAACTAAATGGTAACCAAGCACAAAATAATTCACAACTGAGAAACATGACAGAAAAAAAGAAAAAGCACAGGAAAAAAATAATAGAATACCACCAAACTAAAATAACAGCAGAAACACAAGGGCAAAGAAGTAATGGAGATACTGCACTACCAGAAAACGAAAGATAAAAAAGCTACAGGAAATCCTCATATATCAATAATCAACCTAAATGTAAATGGACTGAACTCATTAATAAAAAGGCATAGAGTAGCTGATTGGATCAGAAAACAAAACCCAACCACATGCTGCCTTCAAGACACATAAGTCTTCAGCAAGGACAAATATATCTCAAAGTGAAAGGATGGAAAACTATACTCCAAACAAATGGCATTGAGAGAAAAGTGGATGTAGCTATACTTACATTTGATGAAATAGACTTTAAAAAAAAAGAAAAGGTAACAAGAGACAGAAATGGACATTTCATAATGAGAAATGGGACAATACATCAAGAAGACATAACAATTATCAAGCTATATGTTCCCATTCACAGAGCACCAAAATATATATGGCAACTACTAATAGAACTATATATAACAGAACTAAAGAGAGAAGCTGACAAAAACACAATTATAATATGGGACCTAAATACCTCATGGACAGCTATGGAGAGATCACCCAAACAGAAAATCAATAAAGAAATATGAGCTTCAAACGACACATTAGACCAAATGAACATAATTGACACTTAACATAGATCAAGATATAAAGATAGAGATGATAGAGATAGAGATACCGTATTTCCCCCCAAATAAGACCAGGTCTTATATTAATTTGTGCTCCAAAAGACGCATGAGGGCTTATGTTCAGTGGATGTCATGCTGAAAAATCATGCTAGGGCTTATTTTCCGGTTAGGTCTTATTTTCAGGGAAACACAGTAGTTAGAGATCAATTCAACTCTCCTGATTTGTGAACCTATAGATCTGCCTGATATGTATCTCCTTAAAAGCCTCAGGGACCTCAAAAACTCAACATGTGTCAAACTTAAATCACTCTACCTAAATTTATTATAATATATTGTGAATAGTACAACTTTCACTCTGATGCCAAGTCACAAATCTAATCTTTCTCCTTGCTTTGTCCCTCCTTCTTGTCTTTCCCATAGCCAGCAAAGCATTCCAACATTTTAATCCTCTGAATCCTACCATAAAATATATATTTACGAACTTATCTACTCTCTTATATCTCTATCTCACCCAACAGTGCCACAATCACGATTTAGACCATCACCACCTCTTCCTTGGATAATGTTTTAGCTTTTAATGAGTCTCCCTACTATGAACTGTGGCCACATATTCTCTACACAGAGGTCATTTTTAGTTTGTTTACTTTGTTTTTCTTTGTTTGTTTTTTGGTTTTTAGCTAAAATGAAGGCATTATTGGAATTTAATATCTCCAGTTATTATATTCTGATATTTGTAGAGAGAAAAAGTTGGTTAAAACTCACACCTAAACTGGATACCAATGATTCTCATCACGAGGGATACCACAAAGCCTATTGAGAGGATGTGGCAAAATGGGGTACGGTGGTAGCAAAAGAATCTGAGCATTTGACGTACCCAGTTCTCCATTCTTGATTCAACCAGGAGAACTCTGCATTCATCTGTTTTATGTATCATAGTTTGCATATTTTTATAGAAGGAATATGTAACAATGTTGGAAACCATTATTATGTCATTTTTCCAAATAAAGATTTTTCTTCCTTGGTAATTCAATACAAATATGTTTACTAGAGAATATCCTTGTGAATCCATAAAACGTGCTCAATCTCACCAGAGTCTAAAATTGTTGTGGGAAAAAAATATTTTTTTCTTAGTAGAATGTAGCTTACTTACTTGCTTGTTTTGGGCATTTTCTCTACGTCTTTTGACGAGCAGTTTCAGCAGACCCAGAAACAAGTCAACTTCCCAATCAAATTAAGCAATTAAGAAATGATATAACTTAATAAATGTATCCCTAATAGACACACAAAGACAAAATTTTCAAATTTATTAACACAAATACACACTCAAAATAGGAACAACTGATTTCCTAGCTAACACTTTAGGGTAGTCCAAGTGAGCTAATTTTGTATGCTTTCTCCCTTTCTACAAAATCAGAAGTGTGTGTGTGTGTGTGTGTGTGTGTGTGTGTGTGTGTGTGTGTGTGTATGCACGCATGTGCACGCGCGCACGCATTGGTATTTCCATTATTAATAGTTCCAAGTTAGAAGCCCTGATTATAGATTATACAAATTGAGTGAGGTTTTAGACTTTTGAACACATCATTACTTCTGTTTTGTGGGTTTTTTCTCCTGAAAAGCCTTGATTCTTGAACGATGTCCCTGGTTCTTGTTCCAAAACCAGAAAACAGGAATACTTGCAACTTTGTCTCCCAGAACCTGTGACTTGTCTCTTAATTGCATTTTGTTTTAAGTGTTGATTCCAGAGCGGCTGTCTGCTCTACTACTTTATGCATCCACAGCTAATTAAGGGTAGCACTTAAGATGAAATCTTTTTGCCTCTTTAGCTCAACTTTTAAATTTTCACTAAGTATTTGCCCCATTGCTTGGACTATATAGTTTCTGAGTCACCCTCTTCTAATATTATCTGGGTTTAAGAGTTTTCTCATTTGTAACATCTTCATGCCTGCCCTGACCTACAATCTCTCCATCTTTTAGTAGGGCAGAAAAGTTGGAGAAAAGAAAGATTCCCAAAGATATTTACCCTGTGTGGCCTGTTGAGACATGTTCCTTTCAATCAACACCAGAGTGAATATATTTCATTCCTATGTCTGCTTTCAGTTATTTCTACTATCTCTGATTTTCATCAGAGATTCTATTTTAGTAATTCTTTACTAAATTAAGCCTGCCATATTTAACATATTCCTCTCCTAGTTCCTCTTATTTTTTAACTCTGCTACTTTTTTTTTTTAAGCAATTCTAAATACAATCGTACCTAGGTAACTCAAGATTTTAAACAAACCATAGAATGTTGTCAAAAGGCCAAACCCTGCAAAGGCACAAAAATAGTTGATAATTGGATTTAAAAAGCAATATACAGTCAATTTTTCATTGGAAATGAAGAGGATCAAAATTAAAACTTTTGGTTTCATTAAGCGATTATACCAACTCCCTCCCCAATTTTAGTAACACTGGCCAATCCTCTAAGTGATATGACTAGATTTATTAGATGCTTATTGATTCGTTCGTGGCTGAAATTTCCAGATAGATCTCAGAGTTTAAATTTATGACTCTTCACAGGAAGCAAGAGTTAGCCAAGTAAAAATTAATGATTAATAAATTATGTCCAAAGTAAATATTTAGTAGGGTAAATAAGCTATAAATTTAAAAATATAAGCAAATCATGCATGTGCCTATGTTTTACTTGAATAACTAATGAACAAAAAGCAAAAGATAATAATCAATAGACTGTGTTACATTTAATCTTAATAAAATTGAGTTCTGTTTGGCACCTTTATTTTCTTTAAAATCTGTATTAATAGATATGAAAGAATCAGCAATCTCTATTTTCTTTTTTTTCTTTTTTGGTAACCACAAACAATAATGATTTTTAATAGCATGACTTTCTTATTTAATTATTGGAATTCAAATTTTCCAATTATCTTTATTCAGTTTGGATTCTTGCTTTTAAAAAATTAAGCAAATGAATATTTTTATTAGCAGGGCAAGGATTAGAGTACACGTGATTCATGCAAGTTCTGGGTCAGATCTTTTGTTTATTTAAAAGTTTGATATTTTGCTCAACATTGACTTATTTTGCACTAAAATTTATTTTTTAAAATATTGCATTAAAATATTTATCTTGAGTACTGAGTTATTCGCTACACCCTAAATTCTGCACCTGAAGTGAGTGCCTTTCTCATCTCACCCTAACCACAGTCCAGTTTATTACCAAGATTCCTTGAGAGATTTAACATATTCCTCATAATATTTAAAGTTTTATTACTAAAAAATGCTAAATAAAAGATTTATGATTCCAAGAAAATATGGTCTCTTTAAAGGGTATTTTCATTCCATAGTTAAGAATATAAAATTGTTCATAATAACATGTTGTTCTGGCTTTTTTTCTTACGACTTCTTAAGAAATGACTTTGGGTGGTGAACACACAATGCAATATACAGATGATGCATTATAAAATTGGCCAAGACATGGAAACAACAAAATGTCCTTTGATAGATGAATGGATAAAGAAGTTGTGGTATATATACATAATGGAATATTATTCGGTGGTAAGAAAAGATGATATAGGGACATTTGTGACAACATGGATGGATCTTGAGAGTATAATGCTAAGTGAAATAAGTCAGACAGAAAACCATATGATTTCACTGATATGTGGTATATAAACCAAAAACAACAAAAGAACAAGACAAACAAATGAGAAACAAGAACCCATAGACACAGACAATAGTTTAATGGTTACCAGAGGGTAAGGGGGGTGGGGGTGGGAGATGAGGGTAAGGGGGATCAAATATATGGTGATGGAAGGAGAACTAACTCTGGGTGGTGAACACACAATGGGATTTATAGATGATGTAATACAGAATTGTACACCTGAAATCTATGTAATTTTACTAACAAAAAATCAACAACAAAGAAAGAATCCTCAAGGCAGCCAGAGAAAAGAAGATGGTAACCTACAAAGCAAAGCTCATTAGAATATCATCAGATTTTTCAGCAGAAACTCTACACGCCAGGAGGGAGTGAAACCAAATATTCAAGTTATTGAAAGAGAGAAATTATGAGCCAAGAATAATGTATCCAGCAGAGGTAGCCTTTAGATTTGAAGGAGGAATAAAGACCTTTCCAGAAATAGAGAAGCTGAGGGAATTTTCTAATACATGACCCGCACGACAAGAAATACTAAAGGAGACTATTCAACCACATCAACAGGGACAATTTGTGGCAACCAAAACACAAAAAGGAGAAGAGGAAGGCCTGAACCGTAATATGGGAATGGAGAAAGTAAGCATGCTGAAGAAAATGGAATACTCTAAATATCAAACTTTCTTTTACATAAACTTAATGGTAACCACTCAAGAAAAATCCAGAACTGAAATATATACTGTAATAAAAGAAGAAACAGAGGCAAAATCATAGAATACCACCACACAGAAATAATAGACAACAACAAAAAGGCAAAGAAACAATGGCCACACAGTCGTACGAGAAAACTAAAGACAGAATGATAGGAAATACTCACATATCAATAATCACCCTAAATGTAAATGGACTGAACTCACCAATAAAAAGGCACAGAACAGCAGATTGGATCAAAAAACTAAACCCAACCATATGCAGTCTCCAAGAGACACATCTCAGCTACAAGGACAAGCATAGACTCAAAGTGAAACGGTGGAAATTGACACTCCAAGCAAACGGTATGCAAATAAAATCAGTTGTAGCTATACTGATATCAGATGAAACAGACTTCAGGGTGAAAAAGGTAACAAGAGACAAAGATGGACATTTCATAATGGTAAAGGGGACTATACAACAAGAAGACATAACAGTCATCAATATTTATGCCCCCAATCAGGGAGCACCAAAATATACCAAGCAACTACTAACAGAACTAAAGAGAGAAATTGACCAAAACACAATTATACTAGGGGACCTAAATACATCATTGACAGCTATGGATAGATCATCCAAACAAAAAATAAATAACGAAATAGTAGCCTTAAAGAACACATTAGAAGAAATGGACATAATTGACATTTATAGAGCTCTTCATCCTAAAACATCAGACTATACATTTTTTTCTAGTGTACATGGAACATCCTCAAGGATAGACCATATATTGGGACATAAACATAGCCTCAGCAAATTTAAGATGATTGAAATCATAGCTAGCATATTCTCTGATCACAAGGCTTTGAAATTGGATATCAACTGCAAAAAGAAAGCAGGAAAAAATACAAATACATGGAGATTAAACAACATACTTTTAAAGAATACAGAATTGTACACTGAAATCTATGTAATAAAGTTACTAACAATTGTCACCCCAATAAACTTAAATTTAAAAAAAAAGAATTGTACACTTGATATTATGTGATGTAACTACCCAATGTCATTCCAATAAATTTAATAACAATAAAAAAATTTGAAATCAAAGTAATCAGGTAAGAAAATAAATTGTGTGAGCATGCTAAATATAAAAATTGAAATTATTTCTACCTGGTTCATTTTCTTAAATGTAAAACCTGTTCACTCATATAAATAATGTAGTTTTTTCTAGGATGGACTTTTCAAAATGAATGACAGTGTAAATATCTAGTCAATTGTATGTTATGCAATGAATGCTTACAGAAGAAATACAGCTTCAGATATGATTTATTCTAACTAAACCATAATATTTTCTGATGTTCGCACTATTATTTTAAAAAGACTTCCACATTTAGTTGCATATTTGACTAGCCTTCCCAAAGTGTGGCAATAAAAATAAGATAAAGAGAGTTTAACATATCGTGAATTATTTGTTAGATTTGTCTATTCTGCTAGAGTGACAGAGATAGAAAAGAAAGAAAAACAAAAGATTTTCTTGTAAATAAGTATTTCTCTGTTAGATTTATATTTTTGGTTCGAAATAATTATGAAAAACCATAACACCCCTGTTGGATTTTATGAATCTAAATATAAAGTGATTTAATTTTAATAATATTTTATACTTTGCTTGGTCTCACTGGGTAATTCCTATGTACATTGGTATATATGTAACATTTTAAATTCTTGGATATCTGTAGAAAAATATTTATATTTATATCTAAAAATGTGCCATGGGCAAAAGTCAATGAGAGGAGAACAATTTTATTGAGTAAAAAATTACTGAATTTTGTTTCTCTGAGGCAGTGTTTGGGATATTTGAGTTAATAATAGGAAATCACTTAAATGAGTTATGTAAGTGAAAGCAAGTTTCTTTAACAACTGGCTCTTATAGTTCTTATATGAAATTACTTCTGTGCTTTTCTTCAATGTTAATGTGAATAGAAGGAATTAACTCAGTGTGAATGTACTTCACAGCATGGTGTGCTATAGGAAATAATGCCAAATACATGGCAAGTAGAATTAGTAATTAAAATTAGGCATTACTAATTATCACACCTTGAATAAATATGTCTACATGTTTACTGACAAGCATCATTGAAGATAGCACTGATAATAAGTGAAAAGTATTTCATAATTCAAGACAAATGTAGTCTTTGCTTATTGAAAGATGTTATCATTTGTGGTGTGTGTGTGTGTGTGTGTGTGTGTGTGTGTGTGTGTGTGTGTCTTGCTTTTCATAGAAGACAGAGTTAAAGTAGTTGCCTGATTATGCTAATGTATGGTACCACCAAGGACAAATTCTTTACACAAAATAAGTCTTACTTACAAAAATTTTGTTACCATCTGTTCATTTACTTGCTGAGTGGCAATTGCTGCCACACCAAACCCTGGCATTTATAAGTCTAATTGGTGCCTCACAATAACTACCAATCACTGTAGGATTAGTAATTTAGGATTTTCTCAGAATAGTCAAATCCATTGAACATTAAATACCAAGTCCACAAGGGTCTTCTATCATCATCTTTTTACACTATATTTAAAAGCAAACCAAAACAAAATTGATATCATGTGATACACACACACACACACACACACACACAGAGAAGTCTGTGAAAGACAATATTAATCAAACCTTAATAGTCATTATAATCATTATTCTTTAGGAGATATATTCAGTCAACTCTTCAATTCACTTCATGTAAACCACAGAAATTCTTCAAACCACCAATAAATATTGATAATCTATGTTATGGAAATCAAAAAGATTTAGAGCTTCATTTCTTTGGGGTATTTTTATTCAATAAATATTGAGGTCTTCTGAGGTCTTATGAGGATGTATTTAAAGAAACCTTAAAAACATATCTGAGAATATGTGAAAGACAAACTGGTACGGGGATTTATTTATTTATTTTTTTGATATACCTATTTATTTGATATACTCATATACACATAGAAACACACACAGACACCCCTCCATATACGCATATGCATATCAGTACTTTGCGCTTTCTGTATCACTTGAATTTACAAAAATCCCCATAATTATGTAATACGTCTGATCTTACAACCTGGCCTCGCTCTCTTAGTAGAGTATTTCTGTTTTCATTTCAAAAGAAGTGTGAAAATTTCTAGTCACATATTGTTCTCTTCAATGGGAATGTGTCCTATTCTTTGGCACAGCATAGAGATAAGAGATAATAGAAAGAGAGAGATGCATAGAAAGGAAAGAAAACAACAGAAAAAACTTTCCTTTCTGTATGCCACAGTAGAGTTACTAAAATAAATTTTCTATTTATCAGCAGTAAACGGTTTAAAATTCACTAGAAATAAAATATAATTTATAACATTTAGCAGTATATAAATACCTAGTAAGAAAATAATAAATGCTCATATGATGAAAACTATTAAAGTTCACAAGGAACAGAAAAAAAAATTTAAATGGCAGAAGAACGCCATGATAAGTGACAAAGTAAATACATAGAGTTTAAAGTCTAAGTCTATAAATTTACTACAGTCACAGTAACAAAGATACTTTTATTTCTTTTTCATTTGATTAATTTATTAATCACCTGAAGTCTAGCTGAACCAGAGCCCTACAACGAAGGACGTACAAAAGAGGCCAACTTGAGACTGGTAGGAGGGGCAGAGACCCAAAATGAGCTTGTCCCACACCAGCCTGTGACCATTAAAAATTGGAAGGGATATCTCAGTTGTGGGAGTCCCCACAGAGGAGCAAGTCCCAGCTCCACACCAGGATACCCAGCCCAGGGTTCCAGTTCTGGGGAAATAAGGCCCCATAATCTCTGGCTGTGAAAACCAGTGGAAATTGTGGTTGGGTGAGATGGAGGGGAGCAGAGTCCTAGGCAGTCCTCTTAAAGGGCCAACCCCTGGACTTACTCAATGACAGACTCACTTGCTCTGAGCTCCAGAGCTGGGGCAGCAGCTGGAAAGTCTCCAGGGACATACAGTGAGGAACTGAGTTCTCTGGCCTGAGGTTGACGGTTGGAGGGGCAACTTTCTCCCTAACAAAGGATTGGGTGAAATCCATTGTTTCTTTGTTGAGCCCTCCCCCCACCCAGAGTGCACACGCAGGTTGAGTTTCTATCAGCCTAACACCATTCCTACATCCCGTGCTAATGACTCCCTGAGACCCCAACCCTTTCAACTTTAAGGCACACCCAAGCCACGTCTAGTGGCTTTTCTGTACAAATGGACTATATTTGTTCATGCTATAGACCTTCCAAAATTCTCTCAAATGGTCACAAAACCCAAACAAGCAACATGAATCTTCAACTTGTCCTGTACCTCTTGCTGAGCAGCCCAAAGCCTGGAACTACTAGCTGCCGGTCTCTGTTCATGACTTGGCCTCTCAAGGCACGTCTCAAGGCATGGGAGCCAGCCATCTGTGGGTTGCTTTGTGGCTTACGCCAGGTGGCGCTGGGCAGGACACAGGCTGCAGCTGAAGTTTGCCTGCAGTGGGATCCTTCCCAGGAGGTCCTGGGCTGGCATACCTGATGGCCAGCTTCTGGTCCACCCAGAGCATCACCCAGCCACCTCTAAAGATGACACGTGTAAAGGGCAGACTGGGCAGGCACCAAAATCCTGCTAAAGTGAATTCTGCTCAGAAGAGTCAGCCACTGCACAAAAGCTCCTTCACTGTAATCACAGCCATTCCTCAAAATCAAGAGCCTGAGGGTCAATCCCTCATACTGACATGCAAATAGCAACTAAGCTCAACTACAAGAGGGCACATACCACCCAAACAAAAGTCACACCTGCAGTGCCCGGCTCAGGTGACCAGGAGACTGCCACTGGGCCTCACAGAACACCTACTACATAAGGCCACTCCACTAGGACGGGGAGGCATAGCAGCCCTACCTAATATATAGAAACAAACACAGAAAGGCAGCCAAAATGGGTAGAAAAAGAAACATGTTCCACATAAAAGAATAGGAAAAAAACTCCAAAGAAAGAGCTAAACAAAATGGAGACAAGCAATCTACCAGATGCAGAGTTCAAAACACTGGTTACAAGGCTGCTCAATGATCTCAGGGAGAACTTCAACAAAGAGATAGGGGAAACATAAAAAGACCAAAAACATAAAAAACGAACCAGCAAGAAATAAGAAATACAATAACTGAAATGAGAAATGTATTACAGGGAATCAACAGTAAATCAGATGAAGCAGAGTCTCGAATCAGAGATTTAGAAGCTACCTAAGCAAAGGTAGCAGAAAATACCTAATCAGAACAGCAAAAAGAAAGAGAAAAAGAAAAAAAAGAATGAGAACAGTTTAATGGGCCTTTAGGACAACACCACGTGTACCGACGTTCTCATCACTGGGATACCAGAAGCAGAATAGAGGGAGCAAGGAACTGAAAACCTATTTGAAGAAATAATGACAAAAAACTTCCCTAACCTTGGGAAGGAAATGGATATTCAAGACCAGGAAGCACAGAAACAAGATGAAACCAAAGAGGCTCTGACCAAGGCACATCATAATTAAAATGCCAAAGGTTAAAAATAAATAAAGAGTTTTAAAAACAGCAAAAGAAAACCTACAAGGGAGCTCCCATAAAACTATCAGATGATTTCTCGACAGAAACTTTGTAGTCCAGAGGGATTGGGAGGAAATATTTGAAGTGATGAAAAGCAAGGACCTACAACCAAGATTACTCTGCCCAGCAAAGGTATTATTTAGAATCCAAGGACAGACAAAGATCTTCCATGACAACAAAAAGCTAAAGGAGTTCATCACTACCAAACCAGTATCACAAGGAATCTTAGAGGGACTCCTTAAAGATGAAAAAATAAAAAAAGAGAGACAGAGATAAAAAATATAAATAATAAAATGGCAATACCTACATACTCATCAACATTTACTTTAAATGTAAATGAATTAATGCTCCAATCCAAAGATAGGGTAGCTGAATAGATAAGAAAACAAGACCCTTACATATGCTACCTACAAGAGACTCACTTTAGATTGAAAGATACACACAGACTGAAAGTAAAGGCATGGAAAAATATATTTCATGAACATGGAAACAAACAAAAAGCTGGGGTAGCAATACTTAATACCACACAGAGTAGACTTTAAAACAAACGCCATAACCAGAGACAAAGAAGGACCCATTTCTGGGTATTTATCCGGGGAAATTCAAAATGCTACTTCAATGGAACAGGTGCATTCATCTGTTCATTGCATTATTTACAATAACCCAGATATGGACGTAACCTGAGTGTGCATCAATGAGTAAAGAAGAAGTGGTACATGTATACAATGGAATATTACTCAGCCGTAAAAAAAGAATGAAATCTTGCCATCTGCAACAACATGATTGGATCTGGAGGGTACTGTGGTGAGTGGAGTAAGTCAGACAGTGAAAGACAAATGTCATATGATTTCACTTATATGTGGAATATAAAGAACAAAATAAAAGAACAAACAAAACAGAAACAAACTCATAGGTATAGAAAACAGTTTGAAGTTTGCCAGATGGGAGGGGGCTTTAGGGGATGGGGTAAAGGAGAAGAGATTAAGAAGTAAAAATTAGTAGTTACAAAATAGTCTTGGGGATGTAAAGTATAGCATAAGGAATAAAGTTAATATTATTGAACTAAGTATGTATGGTGTCAGATGGGTATGTATTAGATTTATCGGGACGATCACTTCATAAGTTACATAAATGTCTAATCACTATGCTGTACACCTGAAATTAATATAATATTGTATGTCATCTGTAATCAAAAAATAAAAAAAATAATTTGCAAATCTAATCTCACAATAAGTAAAGAGAATAATAAATCAAGAGTAAGTGGTTTGATTTGCATTTCCCTTATGATTAATGTTGTTGAGTGCTCTTTCATATAGCTGTTGGCCATTTGGGGGTCTTCTTTGAAGAAATGTCTACTCAAGCCCTTTGCCCAAGTTTTAATTGATTCAGTTGTTTTTTTGTTTTTGTTTTTTTGCTACTGAGTTGTAGAAATCCCTTATGTATTTTGTATATTAACTCTTTGTCAAGTATAGGTTTACAAATATATTCTTTCATTCCATAGGTTGTATTTTTGCTGTGATTATTGTTTCCTTTGCTGTGCATACCGTTTTAGTTTGATTCATCTAATTTCGCTTTTGTTACATGTACTTTTAATATCATATACACAAAATCCTTGTCAAGACCAATACCAAGAATGTTTCCCCCTAAGTTTTCCTCTACAAGTTTTACAGTTTCAGTTCTAATATTTAAGTATTTAATCAGCTTTTTCTTTGTTAAACAGCTTTTTCTTTCCCTGTTATGTATTCATGGCTCCTTTGATGAAAATCAGTGGAGTGTATATGTGTGGGCTTATTTCTAGGTTCTTCATTACATGTTGTTGTATATATCTGTCTTTATGCCAGAGAACCTAACATAGTATTGTGTCTATGGAAAGGAAAATTCAAAATGAAGCCACCATATGATCCAGCAACCCCACTTCTGGGTATATATACAAAATAATAGAAATCGGGATTTCAAAAAGATATCTGCCCTCCCATGTTCATCGCAGCAATATTCACAATAGCCAAGATATGGAAAAAACCTAAAGGTCCGTAGACAAATGAATGGACAAGGAAACTGTGGCATACACATACAATGGAATATTATTCAGCCTTATAAAAAAAAAAGAAAACCCTTCTATATGTAACAACATGCTTGAATCTGGAGGACATTATGCTAAGTCATTCACAGAAGGACAAATATTGCATGATTCCATTTATATGAGCTATCTAAAGTAATCGATCTTATAAAAGCAGACAATAGATTGGTGGTTTCCAGGAACTGAGACTGGGAGGAGGAAGGAATGAAGAAGTGTTGTCCAAAGGATACAAAGTTTCAGTTATGCAAGATGAATGAGTTCCAGTGGTTTTCTGTACAATATAGTCAACAACATTGCTTTATATACTTAAAAACGTGTTAAGCAGGTAAATCTCATATTAAATATTCTTACCACAATTGAAAAATACAAACAACCAAGCAGGATTTATTCCAGAAATGCAAGACTTGTTCCACATTCAAAATTTAGTCTGTCCTATTATTGTACAATCTATGATATTGTACATAGAAAGAAGAAATACTATATTATCATATCAATGGATACTAAACAAGCTTTTGATAAAATACATTTATTAATGATAAAACCTCTCCGAAAACCTAATTATGGGCCTCTACAAAACCAAACAAACCCTACAATGAATATTGCACTTAATAGTGAAAGACAATGTTTTTCCCTTCAGATTGGGAACAAGGCAAGATGTCTACTCTACTATCCCATTCAATATTATAATGGAATTTCTTGTAAGAAAAATAAAAGTCTAGCCAATTAGAAAGGAAAAAATATTTTTTTCTTATTTACAATACCTGTAAAAACTATCAAATGCTAATAAAAATATCAAAATAGACTTAAATAAATGGGGAGATATACCATAATCATATATTGAAAGACAATATAGTTTCAATAACAATTCTTCCTAAATTGATACATACATTTAACTCAATTCTGAATAAATTCCAGAAAGCTTTTTTGGAAATATCAATGGGCTAATTCTAAAATTTATATAGATAGTTAAAGGAACTAAAGAAATGAAGGCAATTTTGAAAATTAAAGTTGTAGGACACACACTAACCAATTTTAAGACTTACTATAAAACAACAGTAATGAAAATAGTTTGGTCTTGGGAAAACAATACATACATAGGCCAATGTTACAGAATAGATAGTCCATAAAGAGATTTATGCAAATATGGTAAAATTACTTTTGTCAGTAGTGCAACGGTGATGGATAATTTTTTTTATCAAATAGTACTGGAGCAATTGAACATCCAAATGGAAAAAAAAAGTGAGCCCATACTTACACTTCACAACTTATTCAAAAAAATTACAAAATGGATCAGAGATATAAATCTAAAACATAAAAGTATGAAATTTTAGAAACAAACATAGGAGAAAATCTTTATGATTTGGGGTTACACAAAGAAGTCTTAAATATAGCAATAAGAGATAAATATTTAAAAGAAAAATATTCCTAAGTTAGACTTCATCAGAATTAAAACCTTTACTTGGGGAAAGACACTAAACAGAGAATGAAAAGACAAATTACAAACATGGAGAAAACGTTTGTAATCACATATCTAATAAAAAACTTATGCGTAGAATATATAAAATATTCTCCAAACTCAGTAAGAAAGTAAACAGCTCGATTTAAAAAATGAGCAAAAGAGTTAAGGAAATACTTGACCAAAAAGAGATGTGCAGATGGATAATAAGTAAAAGAAAAGATGCTCAATGTCATGAGTTAAATTAAAACAATAATGAGATACCACTACACTTCTATTAGAATAGCTAAATTCATGAAATGTGAAATGTCAACTGCTGTTGAGGATATAGAGCAACTGCAACTCCCATGCTTTGCTGGTGGGAATGAAAAACCTTACAACTGCTATAGAAAAGTCTGAGGTCTTCTTATAAAATTATATGTTGACATAACAATCCCATTTCTGTATAGAGGACTGAAATAAAAATTGATGTTGACACAAAAGACTGTAAACAAAGTTTATACCATCTTTATTCATAACTACCAAAAACCTGGCAACCATCAAAATATCCTTCATTAAATGAGTGGATAAAGAAACTGGTGCATTTATATAATAGAACACTTAGTCCACAATGAAAAGGAATAAGTTGTCAACAACATGTAATACATGGGTGAATCTAAAAGACATTATGCTAAATGAATAAAGCAAGTCTCCAAATGTTATATACTGTATGGTTCCATTTTGTATGACGTTCTAGAAAAGGTAAAACTACAGGAACAGAATGCCAGGGGTTAGGGCGAGGGAGAACGACTAAAAAATGAGAGCAAAAGGGAATTTTTGGAGATGATGGAAATGTTCTGTATATTAACTGAGCTGGTGTTTATACAAATCTATATAAACTCATATGACCGCACACCCCAAAAGTTAATTTTATTGCATGTTCTATGTACATGTGGAATAGCAAGGGGCTATACTTATCATATCACTCTGTAACTCCATGTTGAGAGAACAGTCACCAACTCTAACATTGTCAGTCACCACGTCAAGGGGAAGAGATTTCAAAAAGGAAAAGAAGCCTGTACTGTTGCTTAATGCTTCCATCTGAACGCTGTACATGTAAGTTCTGCTTCCGTGTGCTTAAGAAAAAAGTCATATGTCTAAGTCAAGTTGCTGGGAAGTTTAATACAGATTTGTCATTGGAAGGAGACAGCTGGATTATCGAGAACCTCTTAATAACTAACACACTTGCTAAATAGTGGAAATATTCAAAGCAGATATCCTATTATATCCTTATGAGTCAAAAAATAGTTTCTTTAATTTCTCTCTTTATTTGGAAATGCGAATGCCGGGATACTTGGCCATTTGTCAGAATGCAAATGCACATCAGCACTTTATGTTAGCAGAACTGTTGCCTTGTGATGAGAATTAAATGTTTGGTTATGTCCCACAATGGCAGTGGTCATTGATCTGAGGTAGGGATAATCTCAGACAGGACTCAAAATCACCTTTATTATTAACTGAAAATGAGCTTTCCGACCCTACTTGCTACAATGCAGAATTATTATGGGTAAAATTTTGAAATAGTAATGGTAATCATAAATAGAAACTATTAAATGCCATGCAATTATGGTGGTTAGTAATCAATATTTTATTATATGGTTATAATCATAGTTATTATAATTGTAAAATTGCCTAATGCTCGAACAGTTACAAGTAGTCTTACCTATGTAACTTCTCCACATATCAAAATAATAAACTCAATTGTTCTTAGCTTCTTTAAAAGCAGATACTTTTGAAGATTTTTATTTCTAAGCCTGACTAAGAAAGTCTCTTTCATTTCCTGAGAGAAATACCCTTTCAGTTTGAATCCTAATAATCATTCTCTTTTTGGTAATGTATATTCATTTCCTACTGACGTTTATCAGTTATCTTTGGCTTCTGAATAATGGTATTTAATATCTATAATTTTTTAAAAATCAATTTTCTTTCCTCTTTCCTAACCTAAAGAGTTGTGCTCTTATAAAGGATTTTCTAGTAAGTAGAAATTGAGAGATTACACAGAAACAGGCAGATCACAGAATTATATGTCTTTTAAAAGTAACAATTGGAAGAGATCAAAAGCATTTATGTAAACTTTTCTTTCTAACAGACTATAGTTGTACTGATAAATATCACATAAAAATAAAACACTTTTAGAATGATTTCCCCATAGGCTTTGAACAATTAGCATTACAGAAAACATACAAGTTTTCTTTCTTTGTATATACCAATGCCATGTCTCGCCATGATTGAAGTGGACAAGGGGTGATGAGTTTGTTCATGTACTATATAAAACCACTGACCTGAAACGCAATAGTAGGACAGCTTTGCATTAAATAATGTTTCTTTTGTGTCTTTTTCCTTCTCTGTAAGATTGATTTCTTAAAGTATGACAGTGTTTGCTTTATAAAACACTGCTGGCTTATTCCCAGAATAAGACTTAAATAGGATCCTAAAATCAATTTCTTGAATAACAGATCCAGATAAAAATTTTTTAATGGTTGTTTACTGTCACCCACGGTGTATTACTACTAAAATAAGAGTTCTCCATCAACATAAA
The DNA here is from genome assembly GCF_004115265.2 of Rhinolophus ferrumequinum. Lineage (NCBI taxonomy): Eukaryota > Metazoa > Chordata > Mammalia > Chiroptera > Rhinolophidae > Rhinolophus > Rhinolophus ferrumequinum. The sequence continues at coordinate 10,305,299 of NC_046288.1, forward strand.
GTAATCAAATAACATTCCTAATGCTATCATACAGGTCAATAAATCCTTTTTTATTAAAGGTCAAATCATGCAGTTTAGATATTATAGAAATCGTAAAATGCACAAAGAATAAATCCTAAATATAGAGCTAAAGACATTTTTTTTTTTTTCAAAATCATGACTTAAACGTATTAGATGCAAAGGGCTCCAAAGTCCATTAGAACAAAGACCGGAGGAAGACTGGTGATATGAACTATATACTGATTTTAATTGTTGGTCTTTGCTTTGTGCTGAGCTACTTGGTTTCATCATGTTCACCCGTAATAACGTTAACCCGGCAATTGACTTCAAATCTCTACTTCTCCTTAAAAATCGAACGCCTGCCGCTATTGGTGAACTTTATAGCTTACTCAGGTGCTACCAATTCACATGCCCTCTAAGCTCATTTCTGTTTGGCTAGTGGGACTGACTACTGAGGAAACAACAACAATCAGCCAGGTACAGGACAGCTCATAGCATCAAAGTTCAAAAATATCAAAAGTTCAAAAATCAAAGTTCAACTAAAACTTGCAAGACATTGCTACATTCAAGATTCAAAATAATGCTCTTTACCTGTAAGCTAAATTGCTTGAATGGCATGCGCTTCATTTAAAAAATAACTAAATAAAAATTTTTTAAAAAGATGAATTTTAAACATATCTCATAGACAGACGCTTCTATATTTTCATATAAAGTACTCAAACACTTTCTGTGTAGACACCTCTACATGTTCCTATAAGCTCTTGGCAGAACACTTTACTTTTTCATATTTCAATCTTTATAACTATGAAATGTTGAAAAGTGAAAAGATAATCTCTTAAATTCCCACTAATATTGACATTCTTTAATTCTATGCTACTTTTCATTAAATTTATTGGGGTGACATTGGTTAGTAAAATTATATAGGCTTCAAGTATATCCTTCTATAATGCATCATCTATATATCGCATTGTGTGTTCACCACCCAGAGTCAGTAATCCTTCCATCACCACATATTCGACCTTCTTTCCTCTTCTACCAACCTCGTCTCCCCTTACACTTGTGTAACCACTAAACTGTTGTCTGTGTCTACGAGGTTATTTCTTTGTTTGTTTGCCTTATTCATTTGTTGCTTTAAGTTTTATATTCCACATATGAGTGAAGTCATATGGTTCTTGACTTTTTCTGTCTGACTTGTTTCACTTAGCATGATAATCTCAAGATCCATCCATGCTGTCACAAATGGCAGTATTTCATCTTTTCTTCTGGCTGAGTAATATTCCATTGTGTATATGTACCACATCTTCTTTATTCAATCATCTATCGAAGGACACTTTGGTTGTTTCCATGTCTTGGCCAACATAAATAAGGCTGCAATGAACATCAGAGTCCATATATCTTTATGATAAATGTTTCAGATTTGGAGGGTATATACCCAGGAAAGGCATTGCCGGGTCATATGGTAACGCTATTCTTGTTTGAGGAAACTCCATACTGTTTTTCTATAGTGGCTATACCAATTTACATTCCCACCAGCAGGGTATGAGAGTTCCTTTTTCTCCACAGCCTCTTCAACATTTGTTATTACTTGTCTTGTTGATAATAGCCATTCTAATAGGTATGAGGTGATATCTCATTGTGGTTTTGATTTTCATTTCCCTAGTAGCTAGTGAAGTTGAGCGTATCTGTTGGCTGTTTGTATGTCTTTTTGGGAGTAGTGTCTGTTCAGGTCCTCCATCCATTGTTTTAATCGGACTGCTTTTGTTGTTTTTTCCCTTTTTCTTTTATGAGTTGTATGAGTTCTTCATATATTTTGGATATTATCCCCTTATCAAGGCATTGTTTGCAAATATCTTCTCCCATTCGGTTGGTTGCCTCTTTATCTTGGTTTCGTTTGCTGTGCAGAAGCTTTTTGGTTTAATATAGTTCCATTCATTTATTCTTACTTTTACTTTCTTTGTCTTTGTGGTCAAATTCATAAAATCTTCTCCAAATCCAAGGTTCATAAGCTTCGTACATATGCTTTCTTCTATGCAATTTATTGTTTCATGTCTTATGTTTAGGTCTTTGATCCATTTTGAGTTAATTTTGGCACACGGTGACAGCAGTCTGGTTTCATTCTTCTGTGTGTGTCTTTCCCAGAACCACTATTGTAGAAGATTTCTTTTTCTCCAAAAGTATGTTTTTGGTTCCTTTGTCAAAAATTATCTGCCCATATATAAATGGGTTTATTTCTGGGTTTTCAATTCTATTCTATTCATCTATGTGTCTGTTTTTCTCCCAATACTATGGTGTTTTGATTATTGTCACTTCATATTAGAAATAGAAGTCAGGGAATGTAATACCTCCAGACCTATGCTTTTTTCTAAGGATTGCTTTGGCTATTCTGGTTCTTTTGTGATTCTATACAAATCTGGTGATTTTTTTTTTGTTGTGTTTCTTAAAAAAGTGCTATTGGGATTTTGATGGGGATTGCATTAATCTGTATATAGCTTTGGATAACATAGCCATTTTAACTGTATTGATTCTTCCAATCTAAGAACACAGAATATCTGTCCATTTATTTGTGTCTACTTCAATTTCTTTTGATAATGTCTTCTGGTTTTCAGTGTAGGTCTTTCATATCCTTTGTTAAGTTTACTCCCAGGTATTTTATTCTTTTTTTGCAATTGCAAAAGGATATTTTTTTCATTTCTTTTTCTGAAATTTCATTGTCAGTAAATTTTTGGTGGTGCAGATGACATGACTCTTTATATAGAAAACCTTAAAGAGTTTCAAATTTCAAAGGTTCTTATCATGCCTGCCTTTAATTCAACTTGTTTTAAAAGTACAATTTTTATTTAACCATTATAAAAACATATAAAACATTGACCATTTGTGCTGCATCTTACCAGGAAATATCCTTTCACTAATGTATAGTGATTATAAAAATTCAGATATAAACCTAAACGTTTATGAAATATTGTCGAAAAATAGTGGTGATCTTTGCCTTTTAACATAGGATAAAAGCTTCAAGTGTCGGTTGTGTTTGATCAACAGTCATTTTTTTGTGTGTGGATTACACAGTGTTTTAATCTTTTTGTGCTAATGTTTAAAAATTGGAAAGTTCACATAAGCATCTGGATTTTTGTTTCCTATTAAACTATGGAAGATCTGACCACAAGCGGCCCTAATTTCCAGGTTGGAAACTTTTGTCTAACTTAAGCTATTATAATTCCTTCCTGGAACAAAACTAGGTGTGTGGTGTGTTTGTGTGTGTGTGTGTGTGTCTGTGTGTGAGAGATAGAGACAGAGATACAGAGAAAGAGAGAGAGAGAGAGAGAGATTATAATTGTCACACTTGGTTGTAGGGACTGAGAAGCCCCAATATCAGCAGTCTGCAAGCTGATATCATTGATCCAGTCTGGATCTGAAGGCAGGAAAGGATCGATGCCCATTAGACAGATAGGAATTCCTTCTTATTATTGGAAGAATGGTAGGAATTTCAAGTTCTTGATAGTGGCATTAATCTCTGAAGTGCTTCTAAGGAATGTAGTATTGCTTTACATTGACTATTTTCCTAGGTAGGTAGAAAGAGTTCTATTGGCTTTCACTTGGCCTTTCCGACCATCATCACACTGACTATACACATCAGGCAACCAATCCTGAGATTCTGCCACCTGCTCAGTTTACCTATTCCAATTATGCATTGTGAGACTGGGAAAATAACCACAGAATGGGTGCAGGGACCCACTGGGCCCACTGTAAAATAGACCTAAGCTAAAACGCCACTGATCACCTAACTTCCAAAAGCACCTACTCTAACTATTGGACCACGCTGATGCTTCAGTTGTGTTGAAATTAGTGTCTGTTTAGAATTAGTGTCCAGTAGTCCCTGAATGGTCTGATTATTTCCTTTTCTTCAATATACAGTTATTGGTCCTTTTAAGGAAGAATGATAGGGAGATTAATGAGAGACATTTTTTGACAGTGCACTTGGGTCCTTCCATAAGGGAACCTGGACTTTCTTTAATTCAAGGAGATCGGGGTCTATTTCAGGACACACATAAAAGCTTTCAAAGCATTCTTTTGGTGATGAAGTTCGAAATTCAAGTCCCAGGGCTCATCTTTTTCTTTCTCTGCTTTGTTCAGTGACATTAGGAACATCCAGCCAATTTCATTACATTTACTAGTTTTCTAAAAAAAATTATTCAAATGATCATATATACAGATACTGAGTCCCTTGCCTTCTGCACGTGGTTGATTAAGAGTGTCCAGTGGAGATACTTTGAATATTCCTATTGTCAGATTACACCATGGATCATCAGTGTTTTCTCTACTTCTGGAAATAGAATCCTTGTACTTTAAAATCTAATCAGATTTTAGAGTCAAATCCAGAAACTTCAGAACCAATGCAGAAAACTCATCCATAATATTCTGTTCCTCTAAAACCACTCTTGAAAAAATTCTGTATTAGCCTGGGTTCTCCAGAGATACAAATTGATAGGGATATATAGAAGGTCTGACAATTAAGTTCGCGAGCTTGTTGCAATGATGTTACTAAACTTTTTTGATATCAGAGGGATTGTTTATTATGAATTTGTACCAACTGGACAAACAGTTAACCAAGTTTACTATTTGGAATTGCTGAAAAGGCCGCATGAAAAAGTTAGATGACCAGAACTTTTCACCAACAATTCATGGCTCTTGCATCATGACAATGCACCAGCTCACATGGCACTGTCTGTGAGGGAGCTTTTAACTGTACTGGCACACCCTCCCTACTCAACTGTTCTGGCCCCCAATGACTTCTTTCTTTATGTGAAGATAAAGATAAAGAAAATATTGAAAGGAAGACATTTTGATGACATTCAGGACATCAAGGGTAATACGACGACAGCTCTGATGGCCATTCCAGAAAAGAATTTCAAAATTGCTTTGAAGGGTGGACTAGATGCTGGCATTGGTGCATAGCTTCCCAAGGGGAGGATTTTGAAGGTGACCGTAGTGATATTCAGCAATGAGGTATGTAGCACTTTTTCTAGGATGAGTTTGTGAACTTAATTGACCTCTTGTGTGTGTGTGTGTGTGTGTGTGTGTGTGTGTTTATTATCATTATTTGGAATTTGTTCATGCAGTTATGAAAACTGAGAAGCTACCAGTTTGGAAAGTCAAGAGAGGCTATAGTATAGTCCCATTCTGGATCAGAATGCAGGAGAGGATCGATGTCTATTAGGCAGATGAAATGGGAGAGAATGGAAATACCATTAGGCAGAGAAAAATTCTAATTTGCTGGAGGGTCAGCCTATTTGTTCAGCGCAGGTCTTTAACTGATTAGATGAGAGGGCCACTCACATTAGGAAGGACAATCTGCTTTACTCAGTCTAGCAATTCAGATGTTAATTTCATCCAAAAACACCCTCACAAACAAGCCCAGCATAATGTTTGACCAAATATCTGGAAATCCCACTGTCTAGTCAAGTTCACTCATAAAATTAACTATCACAGCTAGTGATTTTTCGTTTATTGCATTTCTATAATAAACCAAGTGTTCAGAGTCTACTGTTTCTGCTCTCTTTTTAGAATTGTTTTTAATTTTACTCCATTCTTCTTTATATTTCCCTTTTTTTTCTGAGTATAATGATGTGTTTGTTAATGTCAATAATTTCATCCTTAGTAATGAAAGTGTTCAAGCATACGTAGATTTCCCCAGGTGTATATCTTACACTCCGTTATTTTCTAGACAGCATTCTCTTTATTACTATTTTTCTTAAATAGTGATTACTATAATATTGATATTCTCTTCAACTATAGAGTCATTTAAAAGAGTGTTATTATCCCCCTTCCCAAGTGGTTAGAAAAGTTTTTGGTGTATTCTTTTATGATTTATTTCAATCTTACTGGAAACTGCAACAGTGAGTTTTGGGGCCCTCTGGGGAAAGATTGCCTAAGGTTTGCCTGGTTTTTGCCTTTATCTTTTGAATCATTATTAAAGTTTGGAATTGGAAGAAATTTATCAACAGAGTCTGCATTGACATTTAAACCTTCATAGTGAAAAAAATTGGTGGCAGCTGTAGGATTATTTTTCAGACCCATGAATTATAATGGCTAAGGCACTATTTGGCAAGAAAAAGGAAGAGTTTGAAAATATGATGTTAGTTTGATGCTATAAATGGTTCCCTATTCATTCTTGGTATGAATTGGTAAAAGTCTCAAAAATATTACAGTGGACAAGTCTTACCAATGGAATCAGGAGTAAATAAACTTAGACCCAGAGGAATTGCACAAAGAGATAATCAAGGAATGCCAAGCAAATGAAAAGTTAGCAAATACAACTATCATTTTGTGGTTTTTACTAATGTTCATGCTGAAAACTAGAAAACTATATTTCTATAGAATCATCCCATGGCCACACAGGGAGAGAATATAATTACTTGCAAAGTAACTCAACTACAACCCGTAAGCACCCTCAATATATGTAACTGGAGCTGTGATCAGGAGACACTGAAATCCACACTGTATTCTATTAAACATCTGAGGCAGTCTATAGAGAAACTAGCAGATGCCTGATTAATCCCTTCTAGCATGGAATCTAAGAATAAATAATCAGGAGAGCACAGCACTAATTTTAAACACTGCCAAATACTATGTTATTTGTGTGGGGTGTATTAGTCACGGTTCTACAGAGAAACAAAACTAACAGGATGTGTGTGTGTGTGTGTGTGTGTGTAGAGAGACAGAGAGAAAGAGAGAGATTTTAATAAATTGGCTCCTGTAATTGTGGAAGCTGTGTAAATTCAAAATCGGCATGGTATGTCAAAGACCCAGGGAAGAGTTGCAAAATGTGTGCTGGCAGAATTTCTTCTTGGAACACGTCAGTCTTTGTTCTGTTGAGTTCTTCAAATGATGTATTGAGCCACCCACACACATATTATGGCCAGTATTCTGTGCACACATGGAAAGAGAGAGGTTTGATATCTCTTCCTTACAATGTCAGCAGCCCTATTGAATTATGGCCCCATTCTATGACTTCACTTAACCTTTATTATCTCCTCGCAAGCCCTTATTTCCAAATATAGTCACAATGCAAATTAGTCTTCCACATACAAATTTGAAGAAGAAGACACAATTTAGTCCATAGCAGTAGGTACCAAGGATTAAAAAAGATAATTCTCTTGATTGCTTCATCCATTCCTTGTATGTTAAATTGTTCAAGAAGTACAATATACTAAGGGTGATTAGTGTATTATAATAGACTTGGCAAATATCTTTTTTTTCTTATCTGTTTCAAAATCTTCTAAGGCACAATATGTATTTTCATGGAATGATATTCTTTGTTCATGGTTTTGCCATGGGTTTATTTGAGTTCACCAACATACTACCATGATCTGGTACTGAATGATTCCAATTTGATAACCTTTAGGAGTAACTCACTGCAATACATTGATAATTGCATGATGATTACCTCCTCAGGAAGTAGGATAAGGGAAGTTAAAGACTCTAGACACCCAGGTAACAAAGTGACAAACAGACTGCTTCATTTCATTGCAAGTGACTAAATTAGGGGTAGCCACAGTGAGGGTAGTTCTATTACCAAGCATCAAGTGTACCTTTTATGCTTTATTTGTCTAATCCCATGGCATATTCATTAGAATGTTGCAAATGGGATGCTCTGACCAGGTTGATGTCACTATGTCCTAGGAGTAGGCAATACAGCCATGCAAGAGAACCCTGACAAATGAGGAAGAATATGGATAGAAACGGATAATACATGGAAATAGAAGTTTAACGTAAACAAGAAGGGAATGGGTTATTATTCTAAGAAAGGATGCCATACCTGCCAGAGCTTGTTTAGATGGAATTGATTTATTCACAGCAGTAATGGAATCTGCAGTGTTTTTTGGGAAATGGTCTCAAGGTGGAATGGTATCCATGTATCATTTATAACTCTCTTTGGAGCTTTAGAGGAACTGCGGTCAGGCAGCCCTTTGGCACACACAGTCTGAAATACAGAATATATCCACATGATATTTTCACATAACTTATAATATTCTTAGTGTCCATATGTGAACCTAAGCATTCCCATATAATGATTCCTCAACGGCAACAATAAGTATTGTGATGTGACCTCTAAAGAGCAAACCAAGCCATATTACTTTTCCTTGTTGTTTTTTAATTTTTTTTTTATATTCTTTTCTTTAATAATGAATGAGACGTCTAATAAAATATATAGGATTATAAAACTCTAGTGGAGTTAGACATTTCAAAGTTCATGCAGGTGAATTTCATTTGCAAAATGAATGAGCTAAGTCGTAAAGACAGAAAGTGATACTTCCAAAATTGAATAATAAATATATTCACCTCTTATTTAACAAGTATTGAGAACTTACAGTGTGCTAGGTGCTGGGGATGCATTGGTGAAAAAGGCAGATGTGGTATTTCTATTTGTTTTCATGACTACTATAACAATTTACCACAAATCTGTGGCTTCACACAACATTACTTTATGATGTTACAGTTCTGAAGGTCATAAGTCTCAAATACCATGTTTCCCCGAAAATAAGACCTAGCTGGACAATCAGCTCTAATGTGTCTTTTGGAGCAAACATTAATGTAAGACCCGATATTATATTATTATATTATATTATATTATATTAATTATATTTATTATATTATATTATACTATACTATACTATATTATACTATACTATACTATACTATACTATATTATATTATATTATAGAGACCCGGTCCTATATTATATTAAAATAAGACTGGGTCTTATATTAATGCTTGCTCCAAAAGATGCGTTAGAGCTGATTGTCCGGCTAGGTCTTATTTTCAGGGAAACACAGTAGGATTCACTGTTCTTACTGTTGGCAGGGCTATGTTCCTTTCCGAATGCTCTATGCAAGACTGTGTTTGCTTGTCTTTTTCAGCTTCTACTTTCCTTGGCTCATACCTCTCTTCCATCTTCAAAGCCAGTAATGGCTGGTTGAGACTTTCTCACATCGTACGTATCACTGATACTGACTCTTCTACCTCCCTCATCCATATTGAAGGAATCTTGTAATTACATTGGGCCTATCCATATAAGCCAGGATAAAATCATGAAGGTCAACTTTAATTTCATCTGCAACTTCAATTCCTTATTAACATGTAACATAACATATGCAAAAATTCTTGGGATTAAAACATTGCGGGGGGGTCATAATTTTGCCTACTACAGTATTGTTCATAATGTCTGAAAGTACCCCAATTTTGTATGCATCTTTCCTGACTCGAGTAGCTTGGTTCCATTTATTTTTTATTTTTATTTAAAGCCACATAATATGTTTTTCTTGTTTTAAATTTAATTTATTATACAAATAAAATTAATACTCAAATTCAGTGACAATCTATAAATAATTACTATTTGTATATCTTGCAATTTGTGTGTTGCCAACAACACCATCAGACTATTAGATTGGTGCAAAAGTAATCGTAGTTTTTGCAATTATTTTTAACCTTTTAAACCTCAATTACTTTTGCACCAACCTAATAAGTAACCTCAGTATACAACAGCAACGTAAGTCAAGATGGCACTATTTTTGTCTTTACTTTACAAAGAAGAGAACAACTATGGCTTAGAAAAATTTTGTGATCATTCCAGCTCACTTGGCTAGAAGTATTACAGCGGCAAACCACAGTTTTCTGTTTGTAAAGCCTTTGTATTCCAACCTAGCCTCAGATTTCTGAATATTTGTATAGATCGTTTTTCACTAATCTTTATATGGTCACTCCAAGATGGTTAATCCACAGCTACCAGGGAAATCCATAATCCATACTGACCATCAAGAAAGACCTCTATGGCCTTAATTCTGTCTTACCACAGTGTATGTTAGGAGAGGTTCAGAAGTTTTTCTTTTTCAAGTATTCGTCCCAATGTTTAGACACCTCTCCATTGGTGAGCATACCAGAATGGTTAGAAGGCATAATGGTGAAGTGATTAGTAGCCCAGGTTCAGAGGTATGTCCCCTGGGTGCAAATCCAAGGTATATTCTTTGCTAGCTCTTTGAGGCACATTCCTTGAAACTTATGTGTCTAAGTTTCCTAAACAGGAAAATCTTCATAATAATAAACTAAGAGAATAAAAGTAAGTTATGACATAGAATGCATTTATGAATATCTGATATAGCATGCACTCAAAAAGTGTCAGTTATTTTTATTATCTCTAATTTAAAGATAAAGTCTTCTGAAAAATGACATTTACCATTTTGTTGCATAAATTATCAATGAAACCAAAATTTTAATTAAATATCCACAATGATATCAGCACTTTATTGGGCATCATGAACCCATAAGAAGCTCATAAATTATCACATGCTATGTGCCAAGCTTGGCATTATTAACTTGCCAGGATCAGCTAGAATGGTTTCTTAGAATGAATTCAGTTCAACCATATTGCAACTCCACAGGCTGCAGCACAGATCGTCTAGGCAGGACATGTGTGAAAGTTCAATGCCAGCACGATAACCACTCACTCTCCTGTGCTGGACTAAAGCAGAATTACTGTTGGCAGGGAAGATTGATGAAACATTCTTAAGATTCACGATGGAAGAATTTCAAACGGCTGCATAGACACTGACTGCTGGGAAACTGTATCTTTTGGCAGACCAGTGGAGCAGGCAATTGCCATTTGGAGCCAAGTGGCTCAAAGCTGATGAAAGAAGAAACAGAGCCTGCAACAATAATAGTTTGTATCAGGCATGACTCCCCAGAGACCAGGGGATGGAGGAACACAACCAGTGTGGGGACCATAGAGAGATGTTGCAGGCACAAGGTCATATGGACAGAACTCACTATTAAATGCACTATTAGTACTTACTTGCAATCATGTGACATGTTATAGTTAGCAAAGCAATTTCCTAACAGTTATCCTAATAGACCCTACATTAATACTGCGAGCTAGGTGGGCAGCTCCCCTTTTGTAATCTGAGAAACTAAAGCTAAGAGAGTTCAAGTTAGGTGCCAAGCAGCCAAAACTACATCTAAAAGTCAGATTTTTAACATTCTACTTTAAGAATCTTTTTATCACACCAGGTTTAATTTCATGTAAGAAAATAACTGTGAATGCACCCATCAGGAATGACACAGATAAGGAAAAGTAATAAAGGTAAACATAATACAGAGGACATCAAGGATATCAGGAAAAACATAATTATTGAAAGTGCTTCAAACTGAATCTAGATGTATTCTTCTTTGTCAATAAAAGTATGTTTTATTCTGGCAAATAAAGTAAATTTATCCACAATCAAACTTTTCTCCAGCTGCCACGCAGACAATATTGCTTATCTTTGACAAATTCAATTTTAAGAGTAGTCATTAAACAATAATTAGAATGGATCAGTAGAGTTTACCTGTGCAATTTCTGCATCTGTTGGCTAGCACAGAAAGAACCTTTTGTAAGTCCATACATGTTATACAAGGACTAATTTTTCTCATATCTGAGACAGCATTTATAGCTGCTCTGTTTGCAAGATCTTTGGACTGTGCCTAGGGCTATGGACATACCCATAAAGCTTCACCAAAGAAGCGGTCTCCAGAGTGTTCTCTATGGCTGATCTGCATTGCTTTCAAATTAGCCTTTTTTAGTAGTTTTCTGAAGCATACCATTTAACAACTGGCAGGAAAAATAGCACAATTTTGGTCTAGCCAAAATTTAGCTTAAAGGAATAAACTCAATTGGGTTATTAACCTATCTTACCAGTAATGAAAAACAGTTTTTCTTTGATTTCCTCTCAGCCTGGATAGACCTACAGCTCATTTAACAGATTTTTGTCCCTGTCCTATTGTTCCACCGTTAATAGGACCTTGACTTGCTCTTTCACCAACCAGGGCTGCAGTTTGCCATCCTGGGAAGTGTGAACAATACTTTTGATTGCCAATTTTAGGTTTTTAAACCTAGATTTACAAATTAACTCATCTTTACAGTTTTAGGAAAATAGTATCTACTTAATGCAAATTTTTGATGAATTAAGATTTTAATATCAAATTTAATGAATTACATTGTACTTCTTCCGGTTTTCTTTATAGCCATGACATTCCTCATCACTACAAAATTCGCAATGGACAGACCTACAGCTTCCTAAACATCTATACAAAGCTAAACCATGAGTGCATTTGAGTATAAAATGGATACATGCTCCCTAATGTCTCTATAGGAAGTAAATATTAGCTTCATTTTCAACAACTCCCTATATATTTTACTTTTTCTGTATGTGTATATATCTCTATATAATTGCTGCTGCTTTGGATATAAGAGTTTTATTGCAGGATAATAATTAATTTTGAATACCAATACAATAATTTTTATTGCTTTCTTTGAACAAATTATAAGAATAATTACCGTGCACTCTTATTTTCCTCTACTAAATTGGAAGCTCAAAGATTTTGCATCTAACTTATATTTTATTCCATTTTATTTTTCAAATTTTCTTAATGCCCAAAATTGCTATACAGACTGACTTGACACCAATTGCATTTACTTTACAAATTGGTTTATGGAAAATAAGCATTACTGTACTCATCAGTCCTCTCATATAGGAATGCAATGCATCTCTGACTTTATTACAAATTCTTGTGTTCTTAAGGTTTTTTCCCAATTATCTTTTAACATATGCTCTGATACTATTTTGATACATGTTAAAATATGCTTTAGATACTTTCTTCTAAAAGTTTAAAGATCTATTCTTATTAAAGCTATTCTCAAGTCTTTATTTTTTTATTTTATTATGAATGAAGTACCTTTAATTCATATTTTCTGAGAAGTTTCCATATTTGTAGAACAACTATCAAATTTAAAAAATTTTAAAAACTATCTCTTATTTAATGTTATTAATTTGCTTCAATTGAGGTTTTATAAGTAATCTTATCACGCACTTTTAGTGTTATTTTGTCTTTTTTCTCTCCAATAATTATATTTTACACTGTTGTCACTTTGTCATATTTGTAACTATATAGTAATATCCATGTATTTTAATTGTTATGCATAATATTGACTATTGGCATAAAATAGGTATTTATTCACTCTAAAATACAGAGGGTGCCAAAAAATGTACATACGTTTTAAGAAAGGAAAAAACTGTGTTAGTATATCCTCTAACAAAAGATGAATACAAGTCACGTTTGACTCCTGCAATTACAAGAGGTGCTCACAGTGGTTACCATCAGCATCCAGACACGTCTGATTACAGCGAACTACTGCTTGAGCAACGTTGACCAAAGTGTTAACATCTCTTAAAATGTGCATACATTTTTTTTCGCACCCCCACTATTTAGTTAGCACCAGCCTCTTGCCAGTTAACTGTGCTGGTTATTTGTGGTCACATTAACTCTTACAGAAAAAAGATCCAAAAATGTAAAGTAGATCAGACAGAATAGAAGCGCATTTTCTCTTCTCACAAGAATACAAAGTGGGCTTCAGGGTTAGGGAGATTGTCCTCCTCAATGCAGATATTGAGAATCCAAGGTCAGTGGAAGAGTCAGCCTTCATCCTCAAGTGACTTCAAAGTCACACTGAAGATTTAATCTATTTCAGGCTGGAAGACGGTTAGCACAAGGAATACTGGTCATAAGACTTTTGAGGGCTAGCTCTTGAAATGATGCAGGTATCTTTTTCTCACATCCCATTGGCTATACTTCAATCACAGGGTTCACACCTTACTGGTAGGAGGTTAGAATGCCCAGAAAGAATCAGAGATCATGAACTTGGAGAGAAGTTAGCAATCTCTGCCACAGACACTTCTGCTATGTGAATTTGAGCATAAATCATGAAGGGTATAGTTTAGTATATCTCTTTATCTGTCCATCTCTGTCTTTTTGTATCACTTTCTATCTCTGTATCTCTATCTGTAACAGTGAAATCCTCTCTTTCTCTCTCTGACTCAGGCTAATAGCTCCTGCCATAGATAGGCTAATTAAATAGCGGAATACTGCGTGAGGCTTGAATATTGTGCACAAACAGCCCTTTGTTAGAAGGGGTCTCTCCTGAAGAGGTAGGAAATATGAACAAAACAATGATTGTTACTTAATTCCACGGCTAATTAAGGATATATTTTATGAGCCTATAAAACATATTGGGCAAGAAGTTCTCCTAGTTCCCACCCTACTCTCACTTTAAAATGAATTTCTTAGCAAGATTCTTGCAAGGACTGAGTGAGATTAGATCCATAAAGCGTTTAGGTTAGTTGATATGTACATTGTAGGCTTTTAATGGTAGCTACCAATAATACTATGAAAAGGATGATTTTTCAATGGACTTATAGGCGTTACTCTAAGTTTTTTTCTTTTTATTTCTTTTCATTTATTTATTGTTAGTTTCAGGTGTATAAAACAATGTAATAGTCAGAAATTTACACCCTTCCCAAAGTGACAACCCCCCTCCCCAATCTACAACCCCTCCGACATCGCACACAGCCACCACAGTTCCACTCACCCCATTCCCTGCGCTGCACTTCACATCCCGTGACTATGTATGTATATATATATTAAACTACAGTCGAAACCCTGTAAGTTTTTTATCTTATTGAAGAACTGAATGTTCCTCAATAAACATCCACTCCATTTAGTGACAATAAAAAATATTTTGATAAAATTTTGAAATGAAAGGATGTCAATTAAAACGTCCTCGTCTTTTATACAATAACACTTTAGCCCTCAGAGTCAACTAAATGTCCATTACCTATTAGAATTTTTACTGACATTACTCCCACACGTGTTAAAACATAAAATGATGTTTACCTGGTATGGATTTGAAAGAAAAAAATATATATGGAAGAAACTCAAATCAGTTTGACCAGAAAGAAGCACACTCAGAAAACAAGTCATTAGATTTAACTTTAGGTATCAGAGGGTCAGTAAAATGCTAAAAGACAAAATTTCTAGAGGAGAATTTTCTTGACAATCACATGGCAAGAAGTCAAACGTCAGAGCATTCCAATGTCAGAAAGCAAACAGAAACAATCTGTTTTCTCCTAGTAGATGGCTAATTCCACATGGTGCAGGCTGAATAATCATCAACAGTACAATAATCCTCTGGTCAAAATTCCCTCTCTTAGAAATCTTTCATAAAACATTTTTTATGACTTGCACGTGTACTGAAGCCATTGATTGAGCAAAATATTTTCCTGCAGACTTGTTGCACTTCCAGCTTAATGCAGCAGAATTAAAATGCAACTAAGCCGATGGAATCTAAAAAAATGAAATGGAGTTTGGGACATGTGAAAAGAAAGGGTCAGAGGATTCCCTACAGATGAAGTAAACAAACATTTGGTAAGTTAAAAACAAAATAGCATAAAGAGAATTTTTTGTCAAACTAATATATGAGATCAAACAAGACCGTAGCTAAAATTAACATTACAAACTTCCATTTAATGTAAAGGCTACGCTTTTATAATATAGCATTAAATACTTTTTCTAGGACTCAAGAATTATTAATCAACTATTCCATTGTTCTTTCCTTTCCCTTTTTTCTTTTCTTTTTTCTTTCTTGGATTATAGTGAACATACGCATACAATGAATAACATATATATCATAACATATATTAAATTTGATAAATGGTAACATAAGGACGTCAGACAATTAAGTTGGCGAACTCATCCGAGGAAAAAGCACTGCATACCTCATTGTTGAATATCACTATGGTCACCTTTTGAAGTACTCCCCTTGGAAAGCTATGCACCAACCCCAACCCCTAGTCCACCCTTCAAAGCAATTTTGGAACTCTTTCTGGAATGGCGATCAGAACTGTCCTCGTATTACCTGTGATGTCCTGAATATCATCAAAACGTCTTCCTTTCAATATTTCCTTTATCATTGGGTAAAAAAAGAAGTTATTAGGGGCAAGATCAGGTGAGTAGGGAGAGTGTTCCAATATAGTTATTTGTTTACTGGCTAAAAAGTCCCTCACAGCCAGTGCAGTGTGAGCTGGTGCATTGTCGTGATATTGAATTGTTGGCGAAAAGTTCAGGTAATCTAAGTTTTTCATGCAGCCTTTTCAGCACTTCCAAACAGTAAACTTGGTTAATTCTTTGTCCAGTTGGTAAAAATTCATAGTGAATAATCCCTTTGCTATCAAAAGAGGTTAGCAACATCATTGCAACAAGTTTGAGAACTTAATTGTCAGACCCGGTACATAGACACCAGTGAAACCACAATCACAACTGAGTTAGAGATCATCTCCGTCAGCCCTAATAGTTTCTTCAGCTGCCTTTATAATTCATATTACGTCACCCTCTATTTTGTGCTCGTCTCAGCCTATTGATACACTATGGACTACAAATGCCTGGGGCACTGACCTGGTCCCTAGGAGAGCTTCCCACAAACATCTCTACTTCAGAACCAGTGTAGCCCTTGAACAAGCACTTGTGGTTCTTATGATTGCAAGACACACTTCAGCAATAACCATCAGGAAACTTTGGGGAAAAACGTAAAAGGCTATTACTTATAGTCCTGGAGGGAGCATGCAAGGCATGCCTGGGGACACAGAGAGAGATCCCAGATAGAGAGAAAGTATATCTGGATCTAGGATTCTATTTTTATTGGGGTCAAAGGTGGGGGCCTTAGTTTTTGCAGATTCACTCCATATTGGTGAATTTGAAATATGAGAGTGAGAATTTAAGGCCCAGGAAGGTAAAAACAAAGGGCCCATATGGACAGTTATCAAAATCAACCAACATCTTTAAAATAAAGGAGCTTCAGGGATGGGAGCCAGCCTGGCCCTTTACCTAGTCCCGGGGCTGACAATGTGTTTGCGATAGCTCTTAAAGAAGTGAATTCTTCTTTAAAGTACATGTATGGACAGAGAATCTGAATGGACACTTCTCCCAAGAAGACATACATGGCCAACAAAAATATGAAAAGATGTTCAATGTCACAAGCTATTAGGGAAGTGCAAATCTAAATAGCAATGAGATACCATGTCACACCTTTTAGAATGGCTTTCATGAACAAGACAAATAATAACAAGTGTTGGAGAGGTTGTGGGGAAAAAGGAACTCTCATACATTGCTGGTGGGAATGTAAATTGGTATAGCCACTATGGAAAACAGTATGGAGTTTCCTCAAACACTTAAGAACAGAATTACCATATAACACAGCAATCCCTCTTCTGGATATCGAAATCCCAAATTTGAAAACATTTATCCGTAAAAATATAAGTACCCCTATGCTCATTGCAGCATTATTCACAGTAGCCAAGACATGGAACCAACTGAAGTGTCCTTCAATAGATGATTGGATAAACAAGATGCGGCATGCATATATATATATATATATATATATATATATATACATATATATATATATATATAATATTATATATATAATGATTATATATATATATACGATTATATATATATAATATTATATTATATATGTATAATGGAATATTACACAACCATATGAAAAAATGAAATACTGATGTTTTCTTGCAACAACATGGATGGATCTTGAGAATATCATGCTAAGCAAAATAAGTCAGGTGGAAAAATTAAAAACATGACTTCATTCATATGTGGGATATAAAACTGAAAGCAACAAACAAACAAAATTTATAGACAACAGTTTAGTGGTTACCAGAGGGGAAGGGGGGAAGGGGGTGGTAGATGAGGGTAAAGAGGGTCAACTATATGGTGATGGAAGGAGAACTGACTCTGGGTTGTTGACACACAATGCAATATATAGATGATGTATTATAGAAATGTACACTTGAAACCCATATAATTTTACTAACAAATATCATACCAATAAATGTAATAAAGATAAAAATAAAGAATGTAAGGAGCACAATAAAGAATGTTTTTTAATGTCAATGGTCGAAAAGCACTAATTAAGAGTTAGAGATTGTCAGACTAGGTCTAAAAACACCCCCACCACCAACTATATGCTGTGTGTAAGAAACCTACTTAGGGCATAAAGAAACATAAATAAAAATGAATAGATGGAAAAATATACCATTTTAACACTAAATAAAAGAAAGCAAGAGTAGCTATTATATTAATTTTAGACAAAGCAGATGTCAAGGCAAGGAAAATTATAAGGGATAAGGAAAGACATTATATAATGATAAATTGGTCAGCTCCCATGAGGGTATAACAATTCTTAACATGTTAAGAATTGAATATCAAACTACATGAGGCAAAAACTAATAGAACTGCAAAGCTAACTATGAAAAAGAGAGAGGACACACACTACTAGTAAAGGAAGTAAAATATATGCACATTGGAACAGAAGACATAAAGTTGCTTTTGTTCTCAGATGACATGAAAATTTGTCTATGTAGAAAATTTGAAACCATCAACAATTAAACTACTGGAACTAATAAGTGATTATAACATGCATACTTTAATCACTTTCCTATATACCAAAAATAAAAAAAAGTAGAATTTGAAATTAAAAACATAATTCCATTTACATTATCACCCAGAAAAAGGAAATAATTTGGTATAAATCTAACAAGATATGTATAAGATTTATGAGAAAAATTATACAACATTGATGAATGAAATCAAGTAAATAAATGGAAAGATATTTCATGCTCATGCATATTGTCCAAGTGTCAGTTCTTTCCCATGGTCTGCAGATTGAAAGCAATCCCAATCAAAATATCAGCAAGTAATTTTATGGAATTTGACAAACTTAAAGTTTATACAAAGAACCATAAAAACCAGAATAGGGCACACAATTGAACATAAAGATCAAACAAAGTTGGGGGATTGATACTACCTAACTTCAAGACTTTCTACAAATCTATAGTAAAGTAAACAAAACAATGTGTTATTGGCAAAAGAATAGACAAAGAAATCAATGGAACAAAATAGAGAGCCCAGAAACAGACTCCATTAAGATAGATGATCTTTGGCAAAGGAGTAAAGGCAGGACAAGGGAGCAAAGATAGTCTCTTCAACAAATGGTGCTGAAACAACTGAACATACTTATACAAACAAATTAATCCCAACACAGAACCTACACTTGTCACAATGATAAACTCAAAATTGATCACCGACCTAAATATAAAAACGAAACTATAAAACTCCTAAAAGAGAACATAAGAGGAAACCTAGATGACCTTGGGTATAGTGATGCCTTTTTAGATACACAAAGATACAACCTATTGAAGAAATGATTGATAAGCTGGACTTCATTAAAGTTTAAAATGGCTGCTTTGTGAAAGACAATGTCAAGAGAATGAGAAGAGAAGCCACAGACTGGGAGAAAATATTTGCAAAACACACATCTTAAAGGACTGTTATCCAAAATATAAAATGAACTATTTAAACACACCAATAAACAAACAAATAATCCAATAAAAAACAGGCCATAAACAACAGACACCTCGCCAAAGAAGATGTACGGATGTCAAATAAGCATATGAAAAGATTCTCCACATCATAAGTCATCAGGGAGATGCAGATTAAGACAACAATGAGATACCACTACACATCTATTAGAGTGGCCAAAATTTAGAACAGTGAGAATACCAAATTCTGGCAAATGTGGAGCAACAGGAACTCTTATACATTACTGGGGGGATACAAAATGACTCAGCCACTTTAGAAGACAGCAATTGTGCTTTTTGTTAAATACCCATTGAATTTGAAAATTTGTGTCCAGCCAAAATCCTACACAGATGTGTATCCATACACATGTTTATTCATAACGGCCAAAAGTTGGAGGAAACCAAGATGCCCAGTAGATTAAAAAGAAATAAACTGTGGTAATTCAGACAATAAATATTTGATGCTGAAAAGAAATGAGCTACCAAGCCATGATAAGAAATAGAAGAACTTTCAAAGAATATTACCAATGAAAAAAGTCAATCTGGAAAGGCTACATACTAGATGATAGTTACTAAGTGACATTTTGAAAAGGCAAAATTATGGAGACAATAAAAATTTCAGTGGTTGCCAGAGATGGGAGGGCGGGAGGAGAGAAAAATAGGCAGAGCACAGAGGATTTTCAGGGCAGTGAAAATTGTCTGTATGATATTATAATGATGGACATATGGCATTATACATTTGTCCAAACTCATAGAATTCACAACACTGACAGTGAATCCTAGAGTACACTGTGGACTTTGGGTGACAATGATGTGTCAGTGTAAGTTCATCCTTAGTAACAACAACAACAACAACAACAACAACAAAAATGTGCCACTCTGGATCTCTGGAGAGTGATATTGATAATGGGATGGGTTATGCATGTATGGGGTAGGGGGTATATAGAAAATATTTGTACTTTCCTCTTAATTTTGTTAAGTCTACAACTTCTCTAAAAATAGTCTTAAAAATGCTAAGAAATGTTCTATTAAATAATAGGAAAAAATGGACTATGCCAAAGAAGTAGGAGTAAATTTTTTACTTAAATTCATTGGGGTAACATTGGTTAATAATGTTATATAATTTTCAGGTGTACAAGTTTATAATTTGAGATCTGTGTACTCTATTGAATGCTCCCCACCCGAAGTCTAGTTCCCTTCTATTAACAGATATTTGACCTCCTTTACCCAGTCTGTCCTTCCCCATCCGCTTTCTCCTCTGGTAACTCCCATTCTGTTGTCCATATCTATGAGTTTGTTTTTGTTTGTTTTGTTAGTTTGTTTGTTACTTTTTGTTTTACAGTCCACATGTGAGTGTAATCATACAGTTTTTGTCCTTTTTGCATCTGATTTATTTCACTTAGGATTACACCATCAAGATCCATCCGTTTTACACAAGTAGCAATTTTTCATCAATTTTTTATGGATTAAATTCTTAATTGTGCTGTTAAATCTGGTAAATTAATACAGATCAGCTCTTTCTGAATTTCTATCCCTGACTCTCTTCTGATGTGAATCTTCTTTATCCCTTAGTATTCTACTTCTGCCAGTTTTGATGATAAGTTTACTGGTTATGACTCCATTAAAGTAGAGCCTTAACATTTCTCTGTTTTTGATCAACTGCTTTCCTTTAAACACAGGCGTGTCTTATGGCAGGCACTGACAATTTTTTAGTTGATGTTAATTCTCCGAGGAAGTTATGAACATTGGAAATGAAATAAAAAGAAATGCAATAAGAAATAAAATCAGAGAAAAGAAACTATTTCATAGAATAAATAAATTATAATTATCTTGGCAATCCTGATTGAACAAGGTGACAGAAAAACTTCTCTGTGGAATACTTTCCATTCTACTCATTTTTTAGGAAGTATGTCCTCCTACAATGCATATCTATTAGAGTTATAATCTTGACTGATTTAGACCCTGTAAGCTTTCCAAAAATTATCACTTATATGAAACAGAATAATCAAAACTCTTAGTTATGTGTAGATTGTGAAAAGTAATAGGGAACATAATAAATTGCCCATGCAGAAGAAATAAAAATGCTTAAAATAGTCAGAAAATCCTCCTCCAAGAGATAGTCCTTCTAAACAAAATGCAGGCATTAATAAAACAGCATATGTAAACTTTTCCTATCCTGAAGGCTATAAACTGCTAGGTCATCCACACTCTCTTAATTATTCCTTGCAATTAGAATTACTTTCCTGGAAAATGCTACTGTATTTCTTTATTGGGGGCCAATGTCTTACATTAAGCTTACATGATGCTGACATGTTGGGAATTTTCTGGAATAGAAACATAGTTCCTTTATTTTTTTGGTTCCTTTGGGCAGGGGGGAAGCATGCTCTCAAAGAAATCCATGTATTCATTCCCATTCAGGGTTATTTCCTTTACCACATCTTCAGAGTTTCCTTCTAGTAAAAGTAATTATGGATAAAACTGTCTTCTTGGTTTATTCCCTTTGTTTTTTATCTGCTTACTTCTGTTTTATGTACACATATATACAAATTTGATAGAGAAATCATATGCACAGAAAGAATATAATATAGATGGAATTAGTAAAAGTGAAAAACAAAAATTAACTTGATTCAAATGTGTGTAAAATCAGGAAAATTGCACAATATTCTAGGAAAAAACACATTTATATCCCTGCCAAAAATAGCACTGAAATTTATAGTCTTCTCCATTCCCCAACACAATAACCAAAAAAAAAAAAAAACTAGTAAATGCTCTGAAATTTCTTATGACTATACTGAAGAGATATTATTTACATATCTTGAAAAATACAGGAATTACTAGCTTTTACAAAATTAATTAAAATAAATCTTGAAAACTGTTTGCTCTTGATTTGTCTACAAGGAGAAAACTGAATTTCTTAATTAGATTTATCATATAAACTTTATTTTACCTTCCTCTGTACATGTCAGATATATGTGTATGCTAAAATGAGGTTACTCTGACATTTAGGGTTTTTGTTTGCTTCTGTATTTCTTTTCCAAAAGCCATATGCTAGATAATTTCATTTTATTGGTAACATGTGGCCCATAAAGAAAATTGCTCTGACCTTTTTTTATACCTAAATTTCCCCAGCTAGGCCAAAAAACCCATTGCATACTGAGAAACCATTTCCTTATTTAACTGAATAATAGAAAAAGTAGAAAAGTAGATGTTGAATAAAACAGCTTAGTTTTATTAACAATGGCAAACCCAATTTCTAAATTAGCATAACACATTCCATCACTGGTGATGAAAACCAGATTGATTCTCATATTGTAGATGATTGCTATTATTTCTGGCATTATAATATGAAATATGATATGAGTTATAATTTAATCCATAGAAAAACTGAATCTTACCACACTATTCAAGGTATAAAAATCAGCAGGTCTACTGAATTACGTTCATATTTTTAAAACCTGCTGACATTTGTTATTACATCCTATATTTAGGAGATTTAGAAATTAGTCCTCTCCTTAAAAATCAGTCTATGGTGCCTGCATTTAGTTTCTGTGGCTGCTGCAATGAATTGCCATAAACTGAGTGTCTTACAACAGAAATTATTCTCCGACAGCTTTTTTTTAAAGTTTATTGGGGTGACAATTGTTTGTAAAATTATATAGGTTTCAGGTGTACAATTCTGTACTATATCATCTATATACCTATTCTGCCATAAGAAAAGATGAAATAGTCTCTTTTGCCACAACATGGATGGATCTCCTGCAATTTTCGAGGCCAGACATCTGAAATCAAAATGTCATTATCAGTGGGGCTGACCTCTCTGGGAAGCCTCTAGGGGAGTATCCTCCCT
The DNA here is from genome assembly GCF_004115265.2 of Rhinolophus ferrumequinum. NCBI lineage: Eukaryota > Metazoa > Chordata > Mammalia > Chiroptera > Rhinolophidae > Rhinolophus > Rhinolophus ferrumequinum. Next base: position 10,328,441 of record NC_046288.1, read on the forward strand.
CTCCTCTTCCAGCTTCTAGTGGATCCAGGCATTCCTGGGCTTGGGGTTGTATGTACGTCCAAACTTTTTCCATCTTCACATGGCCTTCTTCTCTGGGTTGTATCTTTTCTTCTGTCTCTTATAAGGACACTTGTCATTGGATTTAGGGCCCACACAGATAATCCAGGGTGATCTCACCATAAGATCTTTAATTTCGTAATATCTACAGAGACTCCTTTTCCAAATAAAGTAATATTCATAGGTTCTGGAAGTTAGAATGTGGGCATATCTTTTGGGGGTCCTTTATGCAACCCACTGTACTACCAATACATGCATATACTTTTTTCCAACAGTAAGGCCACAATCAAAGTTATATAATGTTAAAAATAATTGCTGGAGGGAATTATGAAGTCAAGTTGTAAGAATTGTGGTTTTTTGCTAACCGATTACTTAGGCAAAATTTTCTTCCATAGCCAACAGAGTGGCTCATGTCAGGTGATGTAAAGAAAAGAGATATTGTGGATGTCTTTTAAGCATAGAATGGCAAATGGTACATTTATTTGGAAAACATAAATTGATCATTTGTCACAGGGTTGTCCATGCTTTGCAAAATTATGTATACAAGATATATATACATATATATATATATATTAAAAATAAAACTATATATAATTATATATTAAAAATAAAACTGTATATATATATATATATATATATATATATATATATATATATATATATATAAATATATATACAGTTGTATTTTTTCCTCGTGAGATTAATCCAAGAGCGTTTGTAGCATAAAATTTAAAATAACAGGCAACATCTCTAAGCTCTTTTGTTAACAACTACCAAATAAAACTCCCTGCCTTCCTTTCCCACTACAAATTATACTAAAACATATATACTTCAAGAAGTGTGTATCTAAAAGTTACATTTATCTAAAATCTGGATTAGCCTGTGTATATATGTCTTTTATATATAAAAAATTGAATGTATTTACCTTGTAATTAATATTCAGATAAAGAATTGGATTTCTTTCATCCTCCTCAGAAAATGACTATTTTAATAGCATTCAGATTAAAATCTGAACTCAGATTTAAATGTATATTATGGCTTTTCATCCATTACTTTTATCTAATTTGAAACTCAGATCATCCCATCTTTGGCCAGTCCCATCTTTGACACTTTTGTCACCATTGGTATGACAAGATGTCTCAGATTCAGCCATTTCCCCAAGAAGGAGTGATTTATTTTAGCAAGAAATGGTATTTCAAGATCAAAACTTAGATGTTAGTGACGCTCATTGCTTCTGAAGTTCTCACTGTTTCTAGACCTTTTTGGTAAACAGAGCTAAGAATTACGTGTGTGTGTTACCTTATGAATATATCATTATAATAATAATTTCATATATTATAAAAAGTAACTGCTCATAATTTTATAAATATTAATTTCTTTAACAATCCAAAAATGTCTTCCACATTCTTTACTTGAAGAAAGAAACACATGCAAAGAATGAAGCAATTTCCTTTACATGTGCATTTGATGACAGAATCTTTACTGGAATTCCTACCTTCAAACTCCAATGTCTGTATTATTTCACAAAAATATTAGGTTACGGCAACTAAATCTCTTTTTCTTCCTCACACTGACATCTTAACTCCACTGCATGTTAAAAAGTAAATTCATACATATAGATTTCTATCACTATAAATCACTGTAAAACTTAATGATCTGGAAACTCAGGTTAGCCTAAACGGCAAACAAATGAGTAAAGAGTAATGACAAAGATACTTCATATTTTAAAGTCAGTAGAGTAGAAGAGGAGAGAAGATAAATTGAAAATAATTTAGAACCCTTAAGTTTTTAGATAATTTTGTTGTGTTTTATACCTTGAAAATTCAGCTTGAATGGTAAGCCATTCACATACACAATGCTTTTAGTTCCTGCCAGTGTAATCACGACCACAATGCAGACACACATGCACCTTGGAGAGCAGTTTTAGGCTATGTGCTTTGATTCATGATTTCGGGAAATGTTCAAAATCACTGAGGACTGGTATGTAGTAAGTCTATTTAGTTTCAATCTAAAAAGCCCAGAGGTTCAAAAGATCACTAGCAATTTTGGACCATATTATTTCTCAGTAATGTTTGGGGGAGAGTTTTCTGAAAGAATCTAAAAGTAGTGTTTTGTTAAATTGGAAATAGGTTCTCTGTGGGGAGGAAACACTGGGTTCTCTAATGGTTGGTATGACTATATTAAGCCACCTATCTTAATCCTATGTCTAGAGTCTTGACTTTTTTGTTGAACCCTTTCCTTTTTATAGTTAGTAGAAAATGAAAATATGTCTTTAGGTCCAGTGAAATATGAACTAGAAGTATTAAAGTTAGTGTTATAGAAGAGAATCTTGATGTTTATCTCTAAATTTTATTAATATTTGGGTGCCTTGCATTAGTCCAAGTATTTATTTTGGTAGTAAATACAATGATGAAGAAAGTAATATAAAAACCTAGAAAGTGGAAATAATTTAACAGAGAAAACTGTATATTCTAAGAGAGCAGTGATAATTCTGTACAAATATCTTTGCTAAACTATGTTTATGTATGACTTAGGATGGTCTAATTTACAGTACAGTATAGTAATATTGTACTCATGTTTCACTTAGGATATGTAACTGTGTGTGCCTAGCAAAAAAATAAATCGGGGAGAGAGACAGAGACAGAGACAGACCATTTGGCTGAGAATAAGTGTGATATAGGATATATAAGTCCAACTCATAAGCTAAATTTCAATTTTCAGATACCTAAATATCTATCATAATGTGAGCATCTCATTATTGATTATTTATTATTAAAACAAAACCCTGACTACTTCATCTGGTGCTTAAACAGCTACCATCCCAATGGTGAACGTAAAATTGGCTGTATTAGCTTTAAAGAGGACTACTACATCTGTCTTCAAATGATTTCGTCACAAGGACATTTTGAGGGAATTGCTGACCATTTGCAAAGTTTTCTTTTTCTGGTCTCTTTAGAATCCAGTCCACACATGTGATTCTTCTCCTCTCCATGGGCTTTGCTTTAATGATATCCAACACTTCAATCTTAGTAGTCAGTATATCTTTGCAATCTGAACACCAACCGTTTGTTTCTGTGCATATCAGGTATTCCCCTCTTTTGGCATCACCCAAGGAAAGATTAATTTATAGCCAAACAATATACATTAAAAATTATTTGCAGTAAAATTTAATATTACAAAGCATGGTAATACAGACTAAATTTCTGTTTGTTGTCTTTTGTGACCAACATGTAGCTTCAAATTCTTGACTAAGCACAGTTTATTTTCAATAAAAATTCCAGTTACAAAATAATGCCAAGTGATTTTGCATTTGTTCTTCAGTATTTCTTACAAATTTAGCATATACAACAATACAAATACACACACACACACAAATCGTTTCTTTATATCTATATAAAACATTTTGCTGAATAAATTAGACATGATATTTGCTATAGAATGATTGACTGTGCCCCTTCCACCCCGAATTATTGTGCTGAAACCCAATGCCCAATGTGGTACTTGGCGGTGGGGCCTTTGAGGCATGATTAGGTCATGAGGGCAGAGCCCTGGTGAATGGGATTAATGATTTTATAAAAGAGACTCCAGAGAACACACTCTCCCCTTTAGTCTTGTGAGGACACATGGAGAGGATGGCCAGCTATGACCTTGGAAGCCAATTCTCACCAGACCTTAAATCTGCCAGCGCATTAATTATAGGATACTCAGCCTCCAGAATTATGAGAAATAAACGTGTGTTGTTTTTAAGCCAATCAGTCTATGGTATCTACGATATTTTTGTTACAGCAGTCTGAATGGACTAAAACACTATTTCAATAACATTTTAAACAAATATGAAAGTGTATCTTACATATTTAAAAATGCAAGCAATAAAATTTCATCGGTTATCTTCAGTTCTCACAAGTTTTATGACCTGTAGCCAAACCAGACTGCACAGGTAGCCAGTTTAGAATGATAACATATGAAAGTAAGAGATTGGGTTAGATCCCATAGAAAACAGAAGCTGACCAAGGATTGAGCTCTATCTAGAGCATTTCCAAAATTTGAAATAAAAAATATGAAAAGGAGCCAGGAATAATAACTGAGAACTGGAAGCCTAAGAAATAGGAGAATAAACAAGTGAATGTAGTGCCTTGAAAGGCAAGTGAAGAAAATATTTCAAGAAGCAGAGAATGACCCACAATGTCAAATTCTCCTGACAGGTTGACTAAGATGAATACTGAGAATTGGTTGTGTTTATTGTGTTTTTATATATGTTTATATATGTGAACATTTAGTATATAAGGCTAGATACAGCAACACATATTTAATGATAACAGCAAGCAATTGTCACTTGTCAGACAGTGTTCTAAATGCTATACATATATTAACCACTTTAATTTTCTAACAATTATAGGAGGTAAATATACTTATTCCCATTTTATAAACGAATAATACTCTCTCTCTCTCCCTTTTCTTCTCTCTCTCTCTCTCTCTCTCTCTCTCTCTCTCTCTCTCTCTCTCTCTCTCTCTCTCTCTCTCACACACACACACACACACACACACACACACACTGAAAATAAGTAAGTGGACCAGGGTCACATATATGGTAAGTGGTACAACTAATATTCAAACCCAGGCAGCCTATATAAATGTGCACAAGGGCAGGTCTATTCCAATTGTGTTGTCTTTTTAAAACTTCATATATGGGTGTTTCTGAGTCTGACACTCAGAGGCCCAAGCATGGTTTTGATATAGTCACACACACTGTGCTCCTAAGGGTTTCCTTCCACAGGATGCCAGTTTAGGGCAAAAAATAATTATAAACTCATGAGATGCTTATTTTTGTAAGAGTGATTTTAGAATCTAATTAGTAAGAACAATACGTTCAACCAGAAACAGTAGTTCTAAATCTTTCAGTCTGAACCTCTATAATTATTAATATTCTTTTTTTAAAAAAAATCTGTTTGTGGCATTGTGCTAGACTCATGAAGAGAAAGTTGTAAAATACAGTTTTCTTCCAACATTTTTTTAAGGCAAGCAGTTACTAGATTATGAAATACTAGTTTTGAATTTATTTTTAAGTTAATCAAGAGTTTATTTAAAGGATTTAAGCAAGGGTGTATGGTATCATTAAATTTCTTCTTTTAAATGTATATCAAATTTAACATGGAGAATGATTTAATGAGATAAACCTATAGTCAGGAAGTATAATTAGAAAACTCTCAGGCAGGGAATGTGATAGAAGTAGTAATTGATGATGGAAATAAGTGAACAGATTTTTGGGATATTTAATGATAGAAATCACATACCTAGTGACTGATTAGATATGTAGCTCAAAGAAGAAGTAGTCAATAATAATTTCGAATTATTTGATTTAAATAACAAAATGAATAATGATGCCATTCGTTGGCATAGGGAAGACTGAGGAAGAAGTAAGATTAATGGCAAAGCATAAGAAAAAAATAATTTAATTTTTAATCTGATTAGTTTGAGATGCCTATTGAACTTTAAAATGGAGATTTCAATAGGCAGTGTTACAACGGGTTTTAAGATCAGGAGATTGATTTGGGCTGGAGGTATTTTAAATCTCATTAAAAAAATCACTTCAAGGAAATCTTTCCTTACGATGTTTCCATTGTTGAGAGCTACCCTGCTTAAATGTGCTTCTGTCAGTTGGACAAGGGCATGGAAACCATACAAGTTGTTCAACAAAATTTGATATGACAAATTCCTATATACTTACTGAAGAAATGAAAAGGATAAATAGGGACAATAAAGTAATTCAGATATAGCAATCGCAAGAAGCAGCTACCACTTCAGGACTGCACAGAGAGAAGAGATTAATTAAGTTAGGCTTACCAGAATCTGTAAGTTATATGTCTTAGGAAGGGACATGGCTTCAAAAGCTCAGAGGATGGTCTCCATAGGTGAGGACCCAGATGTCTGAGGAAACGGCACTGCTCTGATGCCTTGTTGCATGTGTGTTTGTTTGGTAGAAGCAGTTAAAGAAAGTTTAATCCTCAGAATATCCTCCTCCTGCTTCCCCTTCTTCTGCCTCCTAACTCACAATCTAGAAAACATTCTAAAGAGATAGCACAAGGAATGCCACAAATTACTTTATAACTTAGACCAGATTGCTTCCTTGTAAGTTTCCTCCCAAACTGATACAGAAGGTGAAAAGCCTAATGGGGAACAAAGCGTTGACCAGGTTGAGAGAATGCTGCTGTGTAATAAAGAAGGAACTATCAAGTTTCACACTTGATATAGAAACACAGAGATGAGAGGAGGCCTTCTTTTTTGTTTCCTCCTTCCAGTTTGTATATACTGCTTTTTCAAGTCTAAGTAGGTGGTCAATACTTTCTCAGTTAGCAATCAATATTTCATCCCAGTGGCTTTCATGTCATTAACTGATCTTTAGTTTCCTATAGTACAGCTATCACCTTTTATCTATAATTTTATATTATTTCAAAGTCAAGTAAGCAAGTTAGAAGCAGCTGGTTAGTAACCATCCAATGAAAATCTTAACTTATTTCCAGTATAACTATCTGATTTTTGTATCAGTCTGGATATAGAATGGGAAAGCAGTGGTTGAATGCTTATTCTACTGGTGTCATGGGATTCAGGGAGTCAAGTATGTGAGCAAATATGGGTAGAAAAATCCGTATTTTAATTTTATAATTCCAGTTTCTACTTTGCCGAGAAAAATCCACATTCAGAATTAAAACATTAGATAAGCATTTAAAATTCAAAGCCTATACTATTATAAAAACACTTTTTGAGGTTAATAATATTTATGCCATTACCTTATCGGCCAAAAGGTATACCAAATATAAACTTATATAAATTCATTTTACTTGAAAGCATTGTTTTGTTGTTGTTGTAATAGAATAAGTGAAGCAATACGGAAATTTCTTCATTTAACTCTCATTCCAGCTCACCTCCTATCTTCATGCTTTCTCCACCATTTTTAGGAGGCAGGTCTTTGGTTAAAAGAAATAAAAGGAAACTAAAGAACTTTTTGACACAAAAACACCAAATAATGTTATAGGAATTACTTATTATTAGGAAGTAAAGGGTGATTTGACCTGTGGATGTGTCACTCTGAAGGACCAATGAATCCTGCTGGAGTACAAGACCTGAAGAATGCAAAATCGCTTTCCAGGTCCCATCCTTGACATCCACAGTGGAAATTACGTCACTCCCCACCAACCCTCCTCAGCCGAAGATGTCCAGGGAAACAATTGGCTGGAATTTCTAACCCTGTACAGTCTGGTGTGGACAATGGCGGTGGGGATAAGAGAAAGGGAATGGAAGGGAAAATAAGCTCTTCAAATGATTCAGACTTCGATGGCCTGGTTGGAGATTCAGTGTGCAAAGTAAAGAAATTTTAAAAATTTTATTCTGGTCTCCATGAATACTCATAATTATCCAATAATTTTTATATTAATGAATCACTCCTCCTTGGCTTTCCAGATACTGCAGGGCATAATTATGGAATTAAGTTAATTTCAATTTATTCACTATTTAAATTACATTCACTGTTCTTGTTACTACACAAATGTCCTGTGAAGAATTCTAACTTAGTCTAAGCTTGGCTCTGAGTTGTTAAAGCAACAGTTATGTGCCTGCCTTGGGCCTTTCTATGAATCAAGGGTGAATCACGAAGCCATTAATTTAATAACCTACCATTCAATTTAAGAAGACATAGATTTAATGTTCTCGAAGAGAATTCTCTTCTTATCTTTATAAACCATACTAAATGTTGTTATCTTTAAAAACTATTTTTGTATTGTTTATAATAAGTATTATTTGTGAATGAATTTTGTACCAGGAACTGTGTCAGTCCCTGAAAACACAAAGATAAATAAACAATTCAGTTCTTCCCTTCAGGTACTCTCAGTCCAATGAAGGACATACCTGTCGAGCAAACACCAGAGCTAGCTGATCAAGCACTCATCCTGAAAGCCAGGAAGGGGGTGGTTATTTCATACAAAAAGCTTTCATGGCTCATCTATTTCTTCCAATGGTCTTCTTTTGTCCCAATGTTCCAGTCTCCTACAAAACTGTCCAGGAAAGACTAAAGGGAGCTGTTCAATCACTCATCCTAAAAGTGCATGCCAACTAAATCAGCGTGATGCCAGGAGTTTCCAGACTCCCACAGCTTCTAGGTGGTGAGGAAACAACCTATTATATGGTTATGGATCTAGCACCAGGAATGGCATATAAAGTGCCAGGTGATGCAACCTGTAAGAGCAGGAAATTAGTTTCCCATGGAATGAACTTTGACCAATAGAAAACAGGAGACGGACATGGAGAATTTCTTTCCCTTCCTTCCTCACCACCATCAGTTTTCTCCAAAGAATGTCTGCTCATGTAGCCTCTCCTGAGAAGTCCTGAACACTGAGTACACATATCTGCTAAATGACCCACTGAGAATTTAAGTGAATCACATTGAATCAATAGATACATGGCAACATGTAATTCCCAAGTTGGTCTTTCTTTTCTCTTCATCCCTTGAGACCTGTGTTTACTTGTATGGAACTAGGTATAATATTACCACATTGTATGATGGCTGTTTTATGCTTTCTTCCCTAGTCTGTGAAGCTTAACAATTTTGTCCAACTTTACAATTTTACAATTCTACAAAATCTGAACCAAGTCTTTACCTGTGATTATACTCTATATTATCTGTGAATATAAGTGCGATGTCAGCTTTCCTCATAACTTTTTGACAAATATTTTAACCACCTCTAAATATACCTATTTATTTTTATTTCCCTGTAACATTATGATATTATTTTGATGTACTAGAATTTATAAGACTGCATTATGATACATGATTGCATTTTTCTCCCCTACCAATCACTGAGGTGGGATAGAGGCAGTCTTACAAGATTGTGAATCATATAGTATCCGGTGTATAACAGGTAGAAAATAAGAGAACGTTGATTAAAATAGAGATGCATAATATAAGAAATACTGAAATGTTTGATGAAAAAGTTAATAGAAATAAAGTATATTACATAATCTGTTTTTCACATTGTACCCCTGAAGTCCATTTAATAGTTTTGCATTAGGACACTATAGAGTGTTTATTAGATATCGTTCATATAAATAACCTCCACTGAGGCATTTTAGAAAGTAAATTTCATAACTATAATGTTGGCTTTAGAATTGCTTATTAGGCAAGAAGTTAAATTGGTAAGCTAAGCAGAACAAAACCATATAGAAAATCCAAACACATTTCCTTATATTGTTCCATAAAAATGTCTTCAGCTTATATTTTACCTAAGTTTACAGCAAATAGGCTCATTTAACTTCATCAGTTCATTCATTTTATGGATTTTAGGACCTTTTAGACCCACAGTATTATTTTGGTTTTGTTGTACATAGTTTTGTTTCACGAAATCTTATTTATTATCTGTGTAACTCAGTCTTTGAATGTGTCACTTGAAAGTCAACCCCAGGACCCCGCATAATCCTGGAAGCATCTATGGGCTTAAATTCACTTTAGAAAAAAATGGATGGTGCTTTCAAATTTTGCCTCTATTCTTTACATTTTGTCAGTTTGTAGGTTAGTAAAATGACTCAATTATCTTACAGTGGACATATGTACAATTTCTAAGTTTATGCATAACAGAAGTGATTAAAATACATAATTCATTTAATACTTTATTTTTTTTTTCATTTCACTGATGCCTTCTATTGACTTGGAACCTATTGGCTGAAAATAAAACTTTATTACAGAAAAAAATTAATTCACATCAGTGTTCATTTTAAGAAAGCAGCAATAATAAAAAGTAATATCATTTTCCCATTATGGTTTAGAAGAACTAGTGACATTAAATTGGATATATAAAAAAGTGACACTTCATTCCAACTTGCAACTTTAATTAAGCATTTTATTTTAAAAGAAAAAGTGTACTCTGTTCACTTATTGGGAAATTCTACAATGTTAATTCTTTAGTCTGCATAGGACATTATATGCTAAATGTCTAAAAAATGCTTATGGTAGCTGAAAAGGGAACATTATATATTAACTCAATTGACATATATATAACACAAAGTACTGTAAATTGAATAAAAGATTTTAATGCTGAATCCAATTCATCACTAGAAAAATGTAACCTTATGCAATTTAGTGTCTAAGATCTGAATCTTTTCTACAAAGAGGAAAATAAAAGACTCCCACATTCTTACAGACATTAACATAAATAATGAAAATCAACTTATACTAAGATATGTCTCTGCAGTGTATGATGTATACTGGTAATGATCTAACTATATTCAAATGTAATAATAAAGAGTCTGCTCTTCTAACATTTTCTAAGCCAGGAGAGACAGGTAAATTCACAAGTTAGACAGTATGTGTGTGTACGTGTGTGAGTGTGCATGCATGTATTACCGTGTTTCCCTGAAAATAAGACCTAACCGGATAATTAGCTCTAATGCGTCTTTTGGAGCAAAAATTAATATGAGACCCAGTCTTATTTTACTATAATATAAGACCAGATCTTTAATATAATATAATATAATATAATGTAATGTAATGTAATGTAATGTAATATAATATAATATAATATAATATAATATAATATAATATAATATAATGTTAATTTTTGCTCCAAAAGAAACATTAGAGCTGATTGTCCAGCTAAGTTTTATTTTCGGGGAAACACGGTACATATGACCTTGTGGGGAAATAGGCTTCTGAGAAACTAGCAGAAGAAGGTAGAAATATCATTCAGGGACAGCTTGGATATTTAATCCTCTAACTTTACCTAAATAAGGATGTACCTCAGCTGATGATGTGAATATATAAGAATCAGCACAGGCTAATTTTTGTAAAATATTTTTAAATCGAAGAATCTAGATGGATAATTTTAGTTGTTCCTGAACATCATGTAAGCATGATTATAAAAAGCCTGTGATGTAGCAAGAATTTGGCTTTATCAACTCAGAAATGATTCATATCTGAACAAGGGTCTTCTGCAGCAATTATATCCTATATGGAACACAGATGAAGTAAAATTACTCTTGCGCCATTGAGATCTATATCCTTAACTAAATAAATCAGAAACATATAGAAAGTGAGTGTGTGTGTGTGTGTGTGTGTGTGTGTGTGTATGTATCCTCAGTAATATATAAACTCTCCCATAACAATACAGATCAAATCAGTATACTCATTTAAAGATGTGTAAAACAAAATTGAAATGCTAACTTAAGAAGTCTAACATAAAAGATCTTTACTTAGTTATCCTTACTAGTTTTACCTGGTAAAATAAATTCATAGGGCAAAAAACCTATCCTGAGAAAACATGTAGCAAGTTATTTTTTAACAAGTGACTCAACTTTGATAGCATTTTAAATACTCTCAGGTTATTAATCTTGTTATTTCTATCCTTGACACCTCCAAACTATTCTCAAAATGTGCCTATGTGAAACTTCCAAAAACTTCAAGTCAATAATAACATGTTAAAAAATTACATATTTAAATTTTTCCAACCATTGCCACAAGTACCATTAACCTAAGAACATTGTGATTATTTAAATAGCCAACAGTAGTAATCTCCCATAAAACTGAAAAACAAAATTAATAAGTTAATAAGCAAAAAGAGTCATATTTAACTCTTACCTTAATTTTTATCTCAAGAAAAATAAGAGAGAAAAAAATAACAGCTTACTTTAATACAATCTAGATGTGTTAAGGGAAGAGTCTCATATCATCTATATTGTCAAAAACATAAATACAATTGTTTTTAATCTCTTAAACTGTCAAAATCACATGGGTTCTCTGCTCTGTATAAAAGCTGGCCTACAAAATCAAAATTTTAGAAATAAATAAATAGAAGAAGCATAAAAACCACTTTGTAGAAATTTCTTGTTTTGTTTTATAAAGTAAAAAGCTAAATGAAAAGGTCATTTTAATTTATTACTTATAAATTCCTTATTTTGACAATGTTGTCAAGTTTTAATTAATGTGTCAAAAATATTAGCAGTAGTTCAAGTCTTATTTGTGTTGAAAAGAGACTTACTTATCTCATGCTTACATATCCTTCTAGTTACCACCCTATTTCTGCCCTTCTATTTATAGCCCAAGCCTTTTGAAAATGCTTTATGCTTATAACCCACCATGAAAATTGTCACAAGAGGCAACATTTAACTCTAGGTGGAGATACCTATAGCTCTTAAACTTCTAAAGCTGATTGTGCAAACTCACAAAATTTCTGTTTGTGCTAAAATATACAGAGAAAGTCCTTGCGGGGTTTCTCCCATGCTTGGAGGCACAAAGCAGTAATTAGTCACACACTATAGGAGATCTCAAAGAGAATGTAAAACACAAATTGTTGATTAAAGGTTTGAGAGATACAGACTTCTGGTGCCATCTCTATGTTCCAGTAGGAAATAGCAACTGCAGAATCCATTAAATGAGCTGTTATTAGCCCAAATTATTAGGCTACTGTAAAAATTATCACAGATTCTAAAATTGTGTTTAGGCAAGTTGGCAGCTGTCCTAGAAGTGCACAGTGGGTTGGTACCCACAGCAATGACTTCAATAAGAGAAAAATAGAGTCACTCCTAAGACACACCTCAGGGAACTGCTTCTGCTCCAACTCCCCCAATAGCAGCTCTCCTTCTCATGGTCTCTAGTAACCTTGTTATTAGCTACAATACATAATTTTCAACATATAGTCTTATTTAATCCTCTAAGCTACTGATATTTTCTATATCCTTAAAGTAACCCTCACCTTGGTTTTGTTGATATGTTGATTCAAAATATTTTAATACATACATTTTTTATATTATTTTTAATGTGTACTTCATGAAAGGGGACATTTCATCATCGTCATCATCACCATCATCATCTTCACTACTATATGTACTAATAAACATTACTAGCTTTAATATTATTTCTAAACATTCTGAGAACTTCCTATACCCTATGCATTTTATTAAAACTTAACTAATAATGTATAACATTTAATCCTCACCACAAGATGTAGGTGTCATTAGGTTGTTATCATAGTTACACCTCACATGTAATCACAAGTAGTACCTAAACTACCATCTTCACATACCTTAAATATGCCATTTTTCTTTATATCCATTTTAATATTATAACTCTAGTTCAAGTCCTTAATTTTTCTTGCATATCTTATCATAACCTTCTCCAATCTGGTTTCTCTGCCTCCAGCCTTCTCCCTCTTCTAATTTACTCTCCACAATGCAATAAGACTGGGATCATTCTAAAGGTAAAATCTAATAATATATTTCCATCTCTCAAATACTATAATAAAATAAACACTCTTCATTTGTCCCAAATTTCTCACAGATTAAATCCATATCTCTCTCACATGGCATTCCTAATTTAGACAATGGAAAATGAAAACTTAAAAGTTGATTTAAGTTTTGTTTTGTTTTTTATTTCAAATTGTTTACGAAATGGTGCTGCTAATGTTGTAAAATAAATACACGTGTTAAAGTAAAATACAAAATGGAGATCAAACCTGAAAATTCCCTGAGCAGACAAAAGCATTTAAGCCACATGAGCAAAAGTTATTCCACAAAACAAGCAAAAGTTAAGTTGGGCCACTTCTTGTAAATGCACCTGAAAACCATCAATGAAATTTAAGCTGTTCTCCAAAATTGGTATGAGGTAACCATCTTTAACCAATCTTCTATCATTAGAAAAACTATAGCCTACTGCACTCCTATGCTATATGGTATAACCTACTGTTTTTAGCTACAGACCTGTACAGCGTTACTGTAATGAATACTGGAGGCAATTGTAACACAGTGGTAACTATTTGTATATCTAAACATATCAAAACACAGAAAGACACAGTAAAAATACGGTATTAAAGATACAAAATGGTACACCTGTATAGGGTACTTAACCATTAATGGAGCTTCCAGGACTGGAAGTTGATCTGGGTGAGTCAGTGAGGGAATGTGATGGCCTAGGCCATTACTGTATACTACTATAGACTTCATAAGCACTTAGGCTACACTAAATTTACAAAAACAACACGAGATTAATGCAAGCACAAGAGAAAATGATGCATTCAAGGACATAAACACAAGATGCCTCAGTCTGTTGCCAGAGTAACATGACATGCTGTTTTACAGTAATTTTTTTTTTTTAAAGTAGAAGAGTATACTTTAAAATCATGATAAAAGTATGGTATAGTAACAACATAAATGAGTAATAGGGCTTCTTACTTTTATTTCCAAGTATTATGTACATAATTGTATGTGCTATACTTTTATACGACCAGTAGCACAGTAGGTTTGTTTACACCAGCATCACCCCAAACATGTGAGTGACGCATTACCTCATGATGTTACACAGCAACGATGTCACTAGGTGCTAGAAAATTTTCAGTTCCATTATAATCTTATGGCACAACCACAGTACATGTGGTCTGTCGATGACCAAAATTTTGTTATGCACAACTGTATTATTTTACTAACCCTTTGGTTTTAATTTTGCTATTTCTGATTTTTGACACATGAGTTGACTTCACTTCAATATATTTCAAAGAAAGTATCATTCAGTCTGGCTGAAATCCAAATTTGAAATTCCTTAAACGATCCTCATCAAACCCAGGTGTCTCCACTACTCTCTATAATACATTCATAAATAGTGGGAGTTCGGGGTGGAAAATAGGATTGGTATCATACATAATTTTAGAGCTGATGCCAACAAAGTAAATAATTTAAAAAGATAAATGAAAATGGGAGTTTGTTCTTCATGGTACTAGACTCCCGTAATGTTATTTTGCCTGAAAGAGTTTAAGTTCCTTCTGAACTTGGCCTATTTAAATCTACATTCTTAATTGAATGCCATTACATCATATTTCAAACCCAACAGGAGAGTGAATACATGTCCAATAATCCATGGGTATCACCAGTTTCCTTGCAGTCACTTAAGCACTGAATTCCTGCACCTGCAACTCAGATATGCACAGCAGGACAACTTTTTGCTTAATTTAGCATGGAGATTGGCAGCCAGAATAACAGAAAAATGAATCTTATACAAACATGTATTAAAATTATCCATGAGGGAAAAAGGAGTGGAAAGGATTAGGAGAGGTTTTCTTTTACTTTTTTTTCATTTTAATTAAATGTGGGAGGAGGTGAAAGAGCTGAATTGAGGAGTTTTGAAGAATATGGGCAAATACTCTTTAATAAATATAATTAACTTTAATAAATAATTTTGATGTGTTGTGTGCAGTGCACTTTGCTTGGAAATGTACATATGAAAAATGTTGATGCTATAGTCCATGAATTCACATAGTAGACAGTCTATAATTGGGGTTTAAAAGGCAAGCTTATAAAATAATAAGCAAAGAAGGCAGAATGCAAGATTATGAACTGCAGACAAGACAACAGTCACATCTGGTTTGGAGAATATAAACTCGCATTCATATTTGTTTGTTTGTTATTCTGATTTCACTGTTTCAAAATAGCATCTTTCTTTCCTTCCTAGAGGTGCCTTCCTAAATACAAACTTTCGTTACAAGTTAGGTCCGCCATCTTGGAATTGTGATCTTTAAGACATCCAATACAGAGACATGATGACCCTTTCTCTAGAGAGGTGTGGAAGTGCAGTGGTTTGGCACTATGTAGAGAAAGCCTAGCTGCTGACACTTTTTATAGTAAGAAAATCAGTACTAAGCAGCGGTGTGGTCTAGTTGGAAAGAATTCTGGCCTACAGTAGGAGACCTGATTTCCCAAACTTTTCCTCCTTTGAGGTTAACAAATGAAAGCCTACCATCCTCTCTTTATCCTCAGTATTGGATCTTCCTCAAGTCTTTGCCCCTGCTTAAAATGAAATCATGGGCACATCGTGCAAAACTCTCCCTTGGAGTATTTTACTGTCAAATTAGGAAAGCCATCTATTATAACTTAAATTTGTTTGTTTACCATTTGTCTTTGCCACTAGAATATAAGTGCTATATAAGGGCAGAGTCATTGCCTGACATATCACTATACAGAATTTATCATGGGTTTGCCATGTGCTCAATAAACCATTTTTGAATAAATGAATACAGAAAATCTCATCTTGTTGGACTATTTTCAGGTCTTAGCCAGGACCTCTATCTCAGCTTAGGCATCTATTCCCAAAACCGTGCCCTGGATCTTCCAGGTGCAAGACTCATCCTGTCTTAGATATCTGAACACCAATATTCACTCAGTATCCATTCAACTGCTATTTAGCAGTTGCCTACCATATACAAATACTCTTCTAGGGAAAAACTGTAAACACAGAAAGCGCCCCTCCCTCCTGGAACTATATTCTAGCAAGAAAGACAAACAAAAAGAAAATATACAGTATAATTTCACTAACTAAAATTATACTATAAAGAAATGCTAAATATGTAAAATAACATAAAACAATTATATTATACGATAAAGAAAAATAAAGCAGGGTAAGGAGATAGAGCACGACAGAAGGTGTGGCTATTTTAAAAGTGAAAGTGGTCAAGTTAAGCTTCTTGTACAGGATTTTGTTGTTGTTGTTTGTTTGTTTGTTTTTGTTTTTGTCAGAGACCTAAAGAAATGAACAATAAGCCATTTACACACATTGAGAAATAGCATTCCACTCAGAGAAGAGAGTATGAGTTAGGTCCTGAGATAGGAAAATATTGGGGATGCTTAAAATTCAGGAGGAAGGCCAGTGTGACAGGAATAAAGCATAACAGTGATAGCAAATGAGGCAGACAATTTGGCAAGAAACTATATATAAAGTGGGGTCCTTGTGTTAGTTAAGCTAATCTAGCAGAGTTCACAGAAATATCTATAACTTAATTCTGGTTTTCCTGATAGGCCAATGTTGTGGAGAGAGAATGTCACAGCTTCATAAAATCTTTGAGATATTAAAAAAATAGTATCTTAAACATATGGCTTCCATATTCACTTTGTGCTAAAATCCCTTCACCTAGAATATTCATAAGGATACGCATCACTGAAAGGGAATCTGGGACATGCTGTTTAGTTGTATAACTGTGAAGAAGGGGTTTAGCGAGCCGGTAGGCACTCTCTGCCAAAGTGGTGTGGGCCACGATAAACAATAGCACTTTTACTGTAAGTATGGTGGGAAACTATTAGAGACTTTTAAACAAGAAAATGACATAATTTATATTTTTAAGATTAATATGGCTGTTGTGGTTATAGTATACAGAGGGTGTCAGAAAACCACATATACACATTTTAAGAAAGGAAAACTGTATTAAAATTGTAATACTCACAATATACCGATAACAAAAGATGAATACAAGTCACGTTTGGCTTCTGCAGTTACAAGAGGTGCTCAAAGTGGTTACCATCTGGGACCAGCCACTTCTGATTATGATGAACTACTGCTTGAGCAACATTGACCAAAGTGTCCACTTATATACACTTTTTTTGGCACCCTGGCAATATTATCAACAAATTTGAACCTTTTTTCAAAGAAAAAAAGTGATCATGGGTTAAACTGCACTAGAGGGCTAACTCTGGAAGTAGCAAGAAATGTTTAGATTTGGGCTATATTTTGCTGATGATTTCACATGGGGTGTAATCTCAACTGGGAAGTTCCTAAGGCTGTGTAATAATTTCCTCTTTGGACCTCTTATAATCCTCTGCTAAATCACTATTATTGCATTCTAAAACCCCTTCTTTATCATCTGTGATATGGCTATTTCTTCTATTGAATATTGAACTCTCTGAGGGTAAAGACTACATCTTCATAACCCTGGGTTATGTACACTGCCTGATGAATTGGAGCACATGATCCATTATTTTTTATTGAATCGAATGAAGAAACTTGCCTATGGACACAATACAATTACAATGTCAAAGACAGTATTGGAATCCCGATGTGGGTTATTACAAAGCCAAGCCTCTTTCCACTACTTTACATTCCAGAAAATTATATGCAGCAAAGGAATACGGCAAAATTGTACTGACTCCTAGCTACTCGATGCCCCTAGGTATACAGTGTGGAGGTTAAAATGTGACAACAGACTTTGTAAACTCATAGCATTTTATATTAGATGAGTATTTTTATGTCATTTATTTTGTCTGGAACAAAACTTCAGACAAAATTCTGGAGAGAGAAAAATGAGATTTAGATCCTTACAAAACAATATTTATCTGAATTAATACACAGAATCTCAGATCTTGGGTAAAAAATGTAAATGCACACAGGACTAATATTGGTATTCATTGGTTGATTAATTCAACAAATATTTATCATTGTCTACTATGAATAAAGCATTGCTATATCTCCTGGAAATATAGTAGTGAAAAAAATAAAGTTAAAATATCCTGCCCTCATGAAATTTGCTTTCTTCTGTAATTTGAATCTGATCCTGAAAGCATAACAGAACTCCAGACAAATAAAATGAGAAAATACAACAGAAGCTAGAGAACAGTATATCTCAAAGGGAAGAAAGGTACTACTGTTTTTCTCCAGATGTGCAGGATAGAAAGATGAATACGAGGACTGGCAATTAAGTTTGAGAACTTGTTGCAACAATGTTGCTGAACTTTTTGATATCAGAGGGATTATTCATTATTAATTTGTACCAACTGGACAAACAATTAACCAAGTTTACTATTTGGAAATGATAAAAAGGCTGCATGAAAAAGTTAGACGACCTGAACTTTTCCCCAACAATTCATGGTTCTTGCATCATGACATTGCACCAGCTCACAGAGCACTGCCTATGAGGGAGTTTTTAGCCAGTAAACAAATAACTGTATTGGAACACCCTCCCTACTCACCTGATCTGGCCTTCAATGTCTTCTTTATTTACCCAAAGATAAAAGAAATATTGAAAAAAAGACATTTTGATGACATTCAAGACATCAAGGGTAATATGATGACAGCTCTGATGGCCATTCCAGAAAAAGAGTTCCAGAATTGCTTTGAAGCGTGGACTAGGCGCTGGCGTTGGTGCTTAGCTTCCCAAAGGGAGTAGTTCGAAGGTGACTGTAGTGATATTTAGCAATGAGGTATGTAGCACTTTCTCTAGGATGAGTAGATGAACTTAATTGTCAGGCCACGTATGAATGTAAACAAAAAGCCTTCTGGTTTGTTCAGAACTTTGTCGGGGACAAAGCAAAAGTAAGGCTACTAGTTGAAAGTATTCAATGTTTGGATCTGACTGGGACTGGAACAGAGTCTGATAACAGAGTGCTCTTATTTTTATCTAGCACTTACTAAAATGGAAAAGATGTATAGGAGTAAATATTAAAGAGTTGCGAAGAGAAATGGATGCTGTGATGGGGTTTCTGCTCATGCAAAGGGACCAGGGAAAACATTCTTCAATTTACCATTTCTTACTTTCACCATCAAGTATTAGGAATACCTTTGAGTAGAAATTATGATAGATCTACAATAAATTGTGGGTATGCTACTCATGGGTCTCCAATCAGAAGCTCTGGTGGTAAACAAGAACCTCAACCTTTTCACTTCCTCTTCATAAACTTCCTGTATGGGAGCCTAAATTTGTCCCCTAAGGATGCTTAGGGCATTTGTTTTTATCCACCTTAATTCTAGCAGTAAACAATATTAGATCTTTTAGGTATTCTTTAAGGTTAAATAATGACTATTTTTCCTGTGCTTATATATAATATTATTTTTATTCCTCTTCATAAATACTTTGCACAAATATTTAGATTGACTATTTTAATTAAGAAGAGGAAGAACCAACCCAGGTTGACAATCCTAAACATAAACCTTCCCCAAAACAGCAATAGATGTCATCTCTTCCAACGAACTTCACAGAAATATTTTTATCTTTATGTCTGATGTTAAATAATTATCTGAGACCTGAATACAGTTTAGCTGGTTGAATATGGTCAAAGCTTCATACCTACAATTACTATTCTTGGTAACTCAAGAAGATACTAGGACACATCTTTCATTGATAAAGCAGTAAGATGAGTCAAATGAAACTCTACAGGGATGCATTATTCTTCAGAGAACTTGAAGAAAAGAAGTCTTTTTTCCCATCCTGGTTTCTTACAAGTACAGCTCTTGGTGCATTCCTGGCCTCTCTCTGCCCCTTATTCCCTTAAATACCAGAAGAGGTAGAACGACTTTACCTGATTCAAAAATTTGGTAACAATAAACTGGTTATGTTCAATTCAGTTCCTCTCTTCTCCTTTTTGGTAGTGAATCTGCCATCAAGGTCAGAATATCTTACTATCACCCCATTCCCTAATCCTCTCTTGAGGTGTTACAGATAGGAATTTTAGCTTTAACCACAGCTTAGAGGGAAGCCATCAAAAGCTTAGATTTTATCCCTTACCTTAGATTTTATTAGTGAAATAAGTTGACATTTTAAGTCTTTTGTCTTATTTCTCAAATTTTTGAGAATCTAGAGGTTCAGCCAAGGTAGGCTTAATTGTATTGCACTAGCAACATCACCAAGAGATCAGAAACTTTTGAGTGAAGTTTCTCTTAATCATGCAGTCTGTGTGTCTAGATGACTCTCTAGAGCAGCTATCTTTTAAGCTTTGACTCATCATTTCAGGCTACTCTGATTTTGTGGCATTAAGTCTTAACATGTGCTGTCATTATTGCTGTGGGAGAAGAAAAGTGCACAGATAAGCATACATGACTCTACAATGCTCCACTCAGAAAACAGATGTCATTTCAGATTCACATCTCATTGGCCAACACAAATCATATGGTCATGGCCATCTCCAAGGAACATGTTCCCACAAGCACAATAAATTCAGATACCTTGATGAGTTCTAGTAATGTCTTCCATAATCTTCCCTTTTGGATCATTTTTGTCTAGTCCAATTTAATATGAGTAACCTAAAGCAAAAGCTAAATTAAAAAGTCTACTCTAACTATATATATCTCCAAAATCTTAAATCAAAATTATTTATCTATGTCTTAGTATTCTAGCATCTTACCATTCCATTCATCAACAAAAGTCAAATGGCAGAAGTGATGGTTTTGTTGTTATTGCTGTTGTTTTTCTCCAATGCTAAGAATGGAAGCTCTTTCTTAGGAGCTTAAATGTAGGAATGTGCAGTTTCTAAGAGCACTGTATCTATGCCTATCACACTAAATGATGGAAAAGATATGTGAGCATTTACAAGTGTCCAATTTCTCATTCATCCTTTTCTTAAACCTTTTCAGTGATCCATCCTTTAGGATTTTAGTGCAAAAAAAAAAATAGTCCTAATATTTTAATTGGCACAGCCCATTCTTTCCTCTCCTGGATTTGGAATTAAATTAGGCAGGTTGGTTTGATAGCGACATGGAAATAGCAGAAATGAATCCTCAGCTATCTGTGAAAGCTAATACTGGCTAATGCCTATTATGTCTATATGTCATTATGTCTGCACTGAATAGCAAGTCAAAATGGGCTGAAATGACAGGCGTAAATATCTCTAAAATTATAATTTCAAATATACTATTTCAGCATAAATATAAAATTTTATTCATATATTTCTAAAGTTCCTAGTAATATTATTATTTAAATTATGTTAATCATATGGTAGCTGTAGGAAATAAAACTTCTCCTTTAACCACCTAAAGTAATTACTTCTGGATATTTTAAAAGCAGTTAAAATATTTATTCATTTAATCAATCAATATTATTGATACCCAAAGCAATTCTATGTGCTAGGAGAAAGACAAAGACGAATAAGTGATGATTTTTCTTTCTGAGTAGCTAAAAATTTAGTAACAGTGATTCTTTAACAGATATTGGGCTTCACAAGAAAGAACAGACAAATCTAAGAAAATATAAGTACATAGTTTACTACCATAACTAGGAATAAGATAAAAACAATTTTTCTACATATTCTAGGGAGTAAGTTTCACTTTACTGTAGTACTCAATTATATTCTGAAAGTGACTCATCCTATTTTAATTTTAAAAATAGTGTATTAATTAATAACTATAAAACACATTGGAATGACTCCTCAGAAGGTATGATTTAAATTAGTTTCCCTGGCCTTCCTCTATTAACAAAGTAATAAAACTAAATAAATATTTTCCAAGCTCCCATGTAGCCATGATTAGACACGTGAATCATCCCATGGAGGATCTATCTTCCTTATGTGCTTTTCTTTTCTCTTAATTTAATTGAGGCATATTCTTCAATGTTCATCAATAATCCTGTGATCATCATAGCCAAAATCACAGGTTAAAATTAGTAAAGCGGGAAGATAAAGGACTGGAAGTTGCAAATGCATCATTAAATCACACTACCAGGATTACCTCTTTCTCGGTGTGTGTGTGTGTGTGTGTGTGTGTGTGTGTGTGTGTGTCCACGAGAAATGTAAGCCTATAACTAATGAAAGTTATAGCAGTAGGGTTTTCTGTAATTGAGAGCCAAATGGAAACAATGATAGAATGACTGTTACCTACGCTTCCTTGTAGAAAAAAAATGTTTTGTCTGTTAACTATTTACTTTCCATTAATTTTGATAGGAGAAAATAAATAGCCAACATTATTTGTATTAATCAACATTGAAGTTCTCATTTATTTTTCTGGTATCTTTTCATTTTGCAAAATAAAATTAAATAGAAGGAATAAAAATGTGCTCCATAACATTGCCACGTAAATAAGAACATCCAAGATCCTGGGGTTGTGTCCCCATTATCAATTTACATACAGAAAAATGCATGCATGCATATATTTACGTATGTAATTCACAGAGAAGGTTGGTACACAAAAGCAATTATGCACAACGTATGGAAATTAATCAGACTTCCTTTAAAATAAGATGCACAACATATCTTCTCAAAGAGGATTTTCTAAAATATGATATTAGATCAGGGATATTCATTCATAGTTCAGTTTCTGAGGGATTAGATCCCAATCTTAGTATTTGACCTATTGTTACCCTTCTGAAACATGAGGGGTTATTTTCCACTTGCGGATTTACTGAGAGTAAACTTGCCAATCTAAACCATCTGTCACTTACCCAAGAAAATATTTATTATTTTTCACTCAAAAGTTGCTTTCGACAAAAAAATATGTCACTAAACAAAGGTCCCCAGTACACAAGGTGCTTTTCAGATTCTTTGAGTCTCACTAACTGCACCTTCTTATCCCTGCTGCAGTCATCAAGGGTCTAGCAACTTATTGCAAAATTGCATCTAGAATAGTCAAATTAGAAGCTAATTCTTTGATGGTGGGAAGGCAAATACACCCGTAGTAACTGACCCAGGACATTATAACAAAGTCTTTTCTGGATGTTGCACATCTCTGATTTCCTGTTAACCTAAAAGTTCCCTCACCACTTACTCATTGAGTAATTTTAAAAAGGAATATTATTGCTCTTCAATCACTAATTAGCATAGATGATGGTGAGGAAGTGAGCAATGACTGGATTTGGGGCAGCAGACTTTGCCAGTGATACTTATCATTGTCATAGATATGATGTGACAGACTTGGGTTCACAGTCAAATTGCAGGATATCATCCGTAGAGCAGAATCTCTTTTAATTATGAACTTGGCTCATGTCCTGGTTTATAAAGATCCATTATTTGAAAGATTGAATATTGTGTTATTGGATGTCGCATTATTCTAGATGTCTTTATTGGTTTATATCAGATGTGTGTGTGTGTGTGTGTGTGTGTGTGCGCGCTTTATCTATTTTAAACAGGATTAGCAGACCACAACACATGGGAGTATGGACTCTAGGAGCCTTGACCATATGTCTGAAGTCCTATATATCAACGTGAATGGTTTGCATAATAGTAACTCAAAACTGAAATGTTAACAGTGGCTCTGTGCTCCATCTTGTCAGGCACCTCTTTTTCAATATATCAGAAGGTAAAATGTCAAAGTAAAACTTGTATAGAGAGATAAATTTTAGACAAATCTGTAATGGTAAGAAGGTTTCAAAAAGCAACTAAAAAGCCCCAAAAGATTCCACTGTATGTTCCTCACATCATTCATTTTCAGTCACATAAATGTCTCTAAATCATCTATAACAAGGCATGAGAGTAGGTGGCAAGTTGTTAACAATAGTTTTAGTGAAGTGAATTCTTCCTTGAATACACATAACTGAACTGAAATAGACTGGAGGCAGTGTTGCTAAAGGACAAATATGGACATACTATAAGGCAAACATGGTCCCAGACTTCAACTCTTTCAGGAGTCTAGTTATTTACCAAACAAAAGAATATATTTCATAATCTTTGGTGTTACCATCAATAAAATACGGATGTCAATGCCTCACAAGATTTCTGTAAAGCTAAATGAGCAGTAAACGTAAAGTATCCAGTATAATGCCTAGTGAACAGCATACATTCAATATATAGTAGATCTAATTATTATTTTATATCACATGTTAGATATAGATGGGATAAAACAATAAAAACAATACATAAGATTTCTAAATAAAAGGTGTAGCAGTCAATGTAATGGTTGATTAGTTTTCAAGTTTACTAATTCTATATGTTGCCATGTAGAATTAATATTGGTTGCCAAAACTTTATCATTCGAATGTCTTCTTTCAAGATGAAGACTCAATTTCTAACTGACAAGTAGTTAGACATCTCTACTTGGATCTCACTCAGGCATCTTAAACATACTGAATAGAATCCACCTATTCACATGCATCAGCATAATCACAAGAAAACATAGAATACCATCACTGTCACCACTAAAAAATTAAAATCAGTTCCCCTTCAAATTCTCCATGAGAGTTTTGCCTAAATTATTTTCAACTCCCTCCTTGAAACTCTCTCCCTATAACCATTCAGTCCAAGGTTTAATAATTTGACTCTATCTATATATAATCTTCTCTACCCCCCATATTTTCGCTCTGTCCACATAATCGCTCATCTGAACCACTACAATAGTTCTCCATTGTCACCTCATGTCGATACTTGGCTGCAGCTGTAGAAATTGTTTTGAAACACAATGTCCTTGAATGGTTTCCATTGTCCTTTCAATTCTTCCCCCATGATAAGGAAATCTATAGACACCCGGTCTGTATTTACCCTCACACTCTACCTTCTAACCATATCAAATACCTTCCTATACCTGTGACACACCAAGTTCTCATAAATATTCTTGCCTCCATCTGTGATATTCGCCTTATGAAATTCCTACTCATCCTCCAGAGTTCATCTTAAATGGCAGTTCCTCTGGAAAGTCAAATATAATATTAAAGTATTTTAGGTTTCCATGGATAGAAACCATGTGAGGGTCATGGACAATAGAGATGGAATTAAATTATTAAAGTGAAATCAAAATGAGATTTGTAAAAAGAAAAGTGAACGATTATAATTGGAGTTGCCAAACCTGAAATGCTGCCTTCCATGTAGGAGATAACTAAAAACATATTTGTTGAATTCAGATTTCATTCACTCAACAAATATTTATGGAGCATCTACTATATGCAATCATTGTTCTATGCTCTGAAAATAGAGTAGAAAAACTAAAGTAGTCTCTGTCCTCCTGGTATTAACATTTTTTTTTAAGTTTAGCATAAAATTATGTTTTAGAGATTTAAAAAAAGCAATGTAATAACATCAAAAATCTTAAAATTAGAAATAAAGGAAAAATTCCATTTACCTCACTACTTTAATACAACTTATTTTCATATTGGCATCATGATAACTAACTTCAATTAATAGTCTTCTTAATGGAGTGAACACGTTCCACTGCACACAAGTTAACTCATGGCTAAGTAACCGCAAGAGAGTTTAGGAAATGTAATTTAGCTAAGCACCTAAGACAAAGCAAAAACAAGTTTTCAGTGAACACTGGACACCCTCTGCCATAGATGATAATAAAGGCTAAGCAGATACACAAAGAAATATGAAGAGGATTGAGAAGACAAGGGATGAAGTTAGTTAATTAGTAGAGGGAGTCTGAGAAACCTATTTAAATTAGAGACAGAATAATTTAGGGATTAAGGTCATGGTCTATATTGTAACATTGCTTGGGTTTGCATCTTGGCTCCACTCTGATGGCGTTACTTTGAAAAAAGTAAATATACCTTTCTTTGTCTCAGTTTCTTTACCTGTAAAATTGAGACAGTATTAATACCTATAGTGCTTAAAATCATGTCTGATAAGTAATAAATATCTTCGATATTTGCTATTATCATTAGGTTGTACTAATAAAGTTATATTTGAGCAGAGATATGAAGACACAAGGGAGTGAGTCATAAGGAAATATGGGAGATATTCTACATAAAAGAAACCAAATATAAAGAGGTGTTGAATCAACTTTTAAAATGCTGTGATAACATGAGGACTGAAAATTGATCACTGTATATTGTAAGGTGGAGAACATTGATGTCCTTAACAAGAGTTGTTTCTCAGGAATGGTAGAGAGATAGCTTAGTTAGCGTAGGTTAGAGAGAATCAGGGGAAAGGAATTAGAGACATTAAATATAGATTTTTTTTTAGATGTTTTGCTGTAAAGTGGATCACTGAAATAGAGAGGTTGCTAGAGATTAAGGTTAAGATGCTGTTATTATTGGAGACAATATGGCATATTTGAATGCTAATAGAAATGATTCAGTGAAAAGGGAATTGATGTTGAAGAGAAAGTGAGAAAATAATATACTTAGGCAGAGAGGATGAAATCCAGGGCACAAATGGGCTACAGTAAGTTTTCTGTAATAACAGAAGCTAATATATGCACATATTAGAAGTGTGGGTAAAAGGGACCTTAGATAATCTCTTTTAATTCTATTTTCTTAGTAAAATAAAAAGCAAGGGCATTTGCTTAGAAGGAAGATGGGAGCAGTGATACTGTAATTTATGTCAAAGAAGCAAACATGTAAAACAGATGTCTAAGAGATTATGAGGATGAAGGGCAAGAACTGTAGTTCTGAAATTTTGGCAGGCATCAGAATCACCCAAAGAGTTTGCTAATGCATAGATTCCTGGGCCCTCCTCCAGATTTTCTGAATCACTGCACCTGGGGTGAAGCCTGAAAATTTACATTTCTAATAAATTTCCAGGTGGTGCTGATCTTAGGGGTTCAATGATCACAGTTTGAATAGAAATAAACTAAAACAAGTTTAGTAGAATTTCTGGTCAGCAAATGCAGGTACATTGATAATGGATTTAGTGTGAGAGTTATATATATATATATATATATATATATATATATATATATATATATATTAACTATACATAGTTGAAGATATAGAGACTTGGATTTAATCATGATTTGTTCCTCCAATGTCACAGAAATAGAGAACAGAAATGGGACCCCAGATGTATGCAAGAATAATTATAATCATGCACCACAGACTCTGACTTCAGGAAGATAGGATATGAGGACGTGGCAGAGGGATGGACATAAAAAATATGCAGTGTGTGCAGAATAGAATTAACATAGCGGACATGGGATTATTATCCTTTGAAAGTCCTATTTATTTGCTGGATGTTTAGCTGTCACCTGGGAGCTTGGATTTGGGGAGGGTTCTCATCATTCCCTAATAAGAATGACTTACTGTATCTAAACTGTGTGTGTAAACATTATGTTTTATGCTAAATATTTGTTTTCCTTCTCTGAGTTGGAAATTCTGATATTTGATAAGCAGAGGGTGCCTACATAACCAGTCCACAATAAAATCCTTAGGTACTGAGTATTCAGTGAGTATCTCTGGTGAAAATATCTTTCACACTTGTTTTCCCAGGCTATTGCTGGAGGAATTAAGTGCATCTTGTGTGACTCCACTAAGATAGGATTCCTGGAAACTTCTCCTGGTCTCCATCAACCATTCTCCCATGTTTCCAAGTCTTTCTTTTTTGCTTATTTTTCTTGGTTGGTGTTCTTTTGCTGTAATAAATTTTGGCAATGAGTAGGACTGTATCTTGAGCCCTGTGAATATTCATCGCAAATTAGTAAAACTGGAGATGGTATTGGGGATCATCAACCCATAGGGCCAATACAGTGCAGGTACATCATGAAGTGTGTTATAAAATGGCAACTGAAAAGAGATTGTGGCCATAAACTAGGGTGCTTGAAAATAAGATTATTAGGGAAATGCAGTTATTATACATTAAAATATTAATGCTATGAACATGATAATTATGCCTGAAATAGGGTGATGAGTCAGATCATTAAAGAAGAACCAAGGAATTTGGTGGCCATATTTTTTTTGAGAAATTATCTATTTGAAGTAGATTAAAAAAATTCACCATATGTATTCTTTAATTCATTTTTTTCTAGGCATCGGGTAGTCCTTTCCATCTGCAGACTATGTCCTTCATTTATTTGGATGAGTCTCCGCCTATTATTTCATCTGAGCAGGTCAATGACGTCCAAACTCCAGTAAGAACTGACTCTACCAGATTTCATCAAAATTCATTAGATATGATCAAATTATACTCCCATTATTTTAACAAATTTAAACTCCAGCAGCAGTATATGAATTTCCTCTTGTCTTCAAAACTCATAAGATTTTAAATTATTTTTATTTAATCCTCCTTCCTTCCTTGTATTAATTTTGGAGGAACAAGTAGCAAATAGGAGAAGATGAAGGGAGAATGGATAAGCAAATCTTACTCGCTTTCCATTACATGTCTTCGAGCCTCTCTTCAGAACTGAACTAGAGGGAGAGGAGGAGGTTTGAATTAGGTATGACTGAAAATTTAGATTGAATTAGGCACAGTTTATTTTGAATTTTTTAAAATGAATATGCATGTATATAGTAAAAAAAAATCAATATGAACAAATAAATATACAGTAATATATTAAGTTGTTTAAAACCTTTGTCATAGAAGCATTCAATTTCCTACCCGTGAGGAAACCACTTTGAAAAGTAATGACTTTCTTTTATTACAGAATTGTTCACTTGAAACCTATGTAATTTTACTAACCATTGTCACCCCAATAAATTTTAATTAAAAAAAGAAAACCAATAACTTTCTTGAGCATCGTTTCAGAGATTTTTCATAAGCACAGAGGCAAACAAAAATAGTAGCACACCATATACATTTTTTCAGTACCTTGCTTTTTTCATTTAAAAATATATTTTGGATATCAGTAATTAAAGTTCTACATCATTCATTCTAAAAGTCTCTATCTTTGAATGCCTTTTTAACCAGACTATTTTTATATAAATATCTGTCAATCTGGTAGTTATAAACAAATAATTAAATAATTTTAATTAAAAATATTATTTAATAATTTCTTTACATATGTCATTTTTATCAAAAGTAAGATTTTCTGTAGAATAACTCTGAGGAAGAAATTGCTTGAAAAAATGCATATGCATTCAAATTTTGGATAAGATATTGTTAAATTAAATGTCATAGATATTTTTCTCATTTATACTCAGCAGCATGTAAGTCAAACTATTTCTCTCTCTTTCTAACATGGGCTCTTTGTTCTTTGATAATCTGAAAGATAAAAAATAGTATCAAAGTATAATTTTAATTTACATTTCTCCTCTTATAAATGAGGCTGAAAATCTTTCCATGTTTGAGACATTAGTATTTTTAGTGCTCTGTTTATTTCTTTCACCTGTTTTTTTATGGCACTAGATGTCCTTGTAACACATGTATGTGCCAGAGTGTAGAAAATCAATTCTGTAATGACTCAGAAGCATGAGACACTGGTGAGGTTTTTAGAAGTCCAGTAGTCTGAGGCATGCTGGGATATCCCTGCCAAGGCAAAAGACAAGTTGTCGCTCTGTTCTCCCACTCCCTGCCTCATACTTCCTACTGCCATGAAAGAGTCAAAATCTCAGTAAATATGGGAACATACACTGCACTTGGGAATATCCCTTGAATCTATTTATTGGGTGACACAGAAGGCTCCCAGTTTCAAGTAGGATCCACAGCACAAGAGAGCAGTCTGGCAGGTCCATGCTTTAGTGAAATCTGTCTTGTATATTTTACCAGGCTTAGCAAATAAGATATTATTTTATGTATCTGTGTTGGATAAGAATCATGACTGAAGTCTTTCGTAAGTGTTAATATGATAGTTGTATCACATATCTCTAGGGTTTTAGAACACAGCAATGCCTTCCATAGCCAAGAACTATGCTCTGTTAGAAAATATACCCTTTCCCTGGTATTACACCCTAGTAAAGATTGAAAACCTGACAATGGAACAAGATATATTAACACAATTTGCTCATCATGATATAGTCATAATTAGATTCCCTGATTCACAAAGTCAGGCAGGCATAGAAACAACACATTGTGTAAGTGAAGTGCTACATTCTAGATTGGGCTGTAAAAGATATTTCAGACTTGATGGCACCTAGTGCTGATAGAACAAAGTCATTCTCTCAACCCACACCCAAGGGGCTGAGGGGCTTGTTTAGATGACTAATGGTGAACAAGGAAATATTGTGAGTCTAATTCTCAGACTAGTAAACAGGATATGTGTGCACTAGTGAAAAATGGACTGCTGCTATATCACAGCCCTACTGAGGAAGATCCCAGAACAAGGGTGTGGAAGGGAAATCCTTCCAATAGACAAAGCAACAAGTTGTTCTTGGAGGAAAAAATGAGTTAGTTATATGTACCAAATGCTGGTTGGTTGGTCAAAGGCCTGGAAGGAAGAAAAAGCTGGCCAAAAAACTGGAAGCATGGAGTTATGAGGTAAAGAAACCATAAGAATTGTCAGTTGTGTCTCGGGTCAATGTCCCTCAGAAATCATTCACTTCAGAAGTTGCTCACAGTGAGCAGGTGAAGATAACGACTTAGCTTCTGCCATCAACCACTGAGATGCTCATATAGTTAACCCGTTAAGAGAATGGCCATGTGGCAGTGATGGGGAACATATGTGGGATCCACAACATGGCTCTTTCATATGAAGGCTAATCTAGCTACCACTACTTTTAAGTGCCAAACTTGTTATAGGGAGGGACTTATACTGAACGCTCAAGCCAGGCACTTGGAGCTTGTTGATGACGTCACAAACATTCCATCTTAAAGGGGACAGTAATTCTCACCAACCAAAATGATTCATATTCCAAATATCTATATTCCCTGCCTATAATACCTCTAAGAACAATACTACTAAGGGCTTATAGAATCCCTCATGCTTTGACATGATATCCCACACGGATTGCTTCAGAACAAGAGACGCAACAACAGGTTTATTACCATGTGTGTCATCATTCTACAGCTGACCAGATAGAATGGCTGAATGGGATATAGACTGCCCAACTAAGGAAAATTCAGGGACATCTTGCATTGTTATATCATTTTTCTGCAGGATGCAACACAGTCAGTAGATCAGTTGTCAGAATGTGGTGATGTATCACCAGACTATGCAGGTATGGGAACAAGTGCCAGAAGAGTATCCCTTTCCTAATGTTTCCTATTTGTGTATTTCTTCCATGCATCTTTAATATTTGGTAGATACCTAACATTAGGGAACCAGAGGGTAAAAAACGTAGTCATTGCTCTTCCTGAAATGAATAACACAAATCACCATGAGGAACTAGGGTTGCTAATACACAGAGGGCAGGGATATACACACTTAGAATTCAGAGCATTCCTCAGGATATCTCTTGATGTTGCCAAATTCAATGATAACTGAATTTCAACAACTGTAACATTATAAAAGCAAGGCAACTATAAAACTTTAAGCACCTTGGCTGTGAAAGTCCATTCTACCCCACCAGGCAAGCAGCCAAGAGAATCTAGCTTCTTTCTGGGAATCCAGAATGGTTGATGGAGGCAAAGATGATAATTTATAGACCTGGGAGAGCTGCAGCAGTGTGTACCTTACCTTTTTTTTGTTTTCCTTTGCTTTGTTTTTTAAACCATTTTTAAGATTTTTTAGGATACTACAAGTGACCACCACCAAGGAACACTGGATTTTTACTGTTCCTCTCAGGATGAAATGAGATTTTCTTATTTCATATATCTTGTATAAGGTCAGATATCATAGAAGATACTTTTAATGGGTAGTGAAAGGGATTGACTTTTTGGACACAATTTATCAGTTTCCCAGATTTATCTGCTTTCCAGCCTTTGGCTTCATGATTCATATATTGGTGTCTCCATTTATTTCATCAACTCCTAAGAGGATGGCTAGTGTCCTTCTCTCCACCATAATGGAAGTTGAGGGCATTCCAGTATCCAAGCCCAACCAACTAGACCAATGGAAGCCCTGGTTCCTCACAGCCATTCCAGATGCAAATGAAGTCCTGCATCATCTGGCTTGCCTAGAAACTTCTTGGTGGAGTCATGTAGCAAAAACGAGAAGTGAAGGAAAGTAAACACCCCACGAGCCCAATTTGGCCAATGAAAACAAATAGACTAGACAGAATCAGCATGTAAATTTCTCTCCCTCCTTCCCCTTGACTGAATAGTCTGAGTCATTGTAGTCCCTTACAGCCTTTCTGTAGATGTCGTACATCTACATAGCACAACCAGCTATGTTTTCTGTAAAATTCAATAATTCACTGTTATGTATTTACTTTCTGTCATTCTCTGCTTCTATGTTTTCCTGCTACTCTGGAATACACCACTCAATAAGGTATTAACACAAGTCTTACCCTTAGTTTATATTTTCTAGAGCACTTGAATGAAGACAAAGTCCAGTCCTATAATTTCAGCCATATCTCTTTTGATATATGTTCATCTTAATTCACCTTTCATTTTCTAGAAGGTTGTTTTATACAATAACTCTCTATACAATAACTCCATTATTTTGTCCTCTCTTTGGAAAGCTTTTCTACATCTATTGTGTCTTCTTACATTAGAGACAATTTTACTTTATTTCGCCTTTATATTTTTTTTTTTATTTTTGGAGAGATATTTGGTTAGTTTTCACCTGCTGTGTGGGAAAATTTTCTTCATTATGGTGTTAATAATCTATTTGGTGTGTGTGTGTGTGTGTGTGTGTGTTCTTTTTCTACTTTTATTTTGTAGTACCTCTGTAGATCTCATGTGATGGTTCATTTCTGTTAGACTTGTTTTAAAAGTTTAGTTCTCCTTCATGTGGATGCCAGCCAAAGCTGGCAGAACTGTTCTATGATTTTCAAGGTGTTGTGTGTTAAGTATGTTCTTTTAGTCCTTGCTTAGCATTTACAAATAAGTACAATAACTGTTAAACTGATTACATGCATAATTCTCAGCAACCCCTACTTTATTCATATATTACTTAATGTACAAATTTTCTATGATATTTATTATCCGATTCTCTAACCATTGCTTCTCATAAAAACGAACAAAAAAGGCACCTAACAACAGAGTGTCAAACTATGAGACAAAAAAATAATAGAACTAAACAGAGAAATAGATTAATCCACTATCATAATGGAAGACTTCAACAGCCTTTTCTCAGAAATGAACAAATCTAGCAGGCAGAAAATAAGTAAGGACATAGTTGAATTGAACAACATCACCATCAATCAACAGCAGAATACACATTCTTCTCAAGCTCACATGAAATGTTCGCCAAGAGAGAACACATTCTGGGCCATAAAACACACCTTAACAAATTTAAAAGGATAGAAATAATGTAATGTCTACTTTTAGAACACAATGGAATGAAACCAGAAATCAATTACAGAAAGATAACTGGAAAATCCCAAAATGTGTGATGATTAAATACACTTTGAACTAGCATATGGGTCAACGAAGAAATCTCAAGAGAAATTTAAAAAATACTTTGAACTAAATGAAAATGAAAAGACAACTTAACAAAATTTGTGGCACGCAATGAAAGTAGTACTTAGAGGGAAATTTTCTACACTGGATACATATACTAAAATGAAATATCTAAAACCAATAATCTAAGTTTCTACATTAGGAAACTGGAAAAAAGAACAAATTATATCCAAAGTAAGCAAAAGTAAAGGAAATAATAAAAATTAGAGCAGAAATCAATGAAATTGAAAACAGGAAATCAATAGAGAAAATCAATGAAAGCAAAAGGTAGTTCTTTGAAAAAAAACAATAAAATCAATAAGCTTCTATCCAGACTAAGAAAAGAAAAAAAGGAGAGTGGAAATAAAACTGATGACTGCTAGATGGGAGAAGGATTAGAGGTGGAGGAAAAGATGAAGGGATTAGAAAGCACAAATTGGTAGTCACAAAATAGTCACAGGGATATGAAATACAGTATGAGGAATATAATCAATAATGTTGTGTAGATAAAGTAGGGTGCCAAATGGGTACTGAACTCATTGGGGGGATCACTTCATAGATTGTGTAGATACCTGACCACTGCACTGTACACCTGAAGGTGATGTAGAATAATATTGATTGTCAAATATATATATATATATGAATATATATATATGAATATATATATGAATATATATATATATATATATATATATATATATATATATATATTCATGGGATGCAAAGTATAGCAAAGGGAATATAGCCAATGGTACCGTAATGGCTATATACGATGTCAGAGGGGTAGTAGATTAGGTTGGGGGTGGTTATCACTTTGTGAGGGGTATATGTGTATAACCATCATGTTGTTTTATACACCTGAAATTAAAAAAAAAAAGTTTAATAAAAGAAAAAAATGAAAGAGAAAACTCACTATACATGAAAAGAATAATAAATGAATACTACAAATAACTTTCTGCTCACAAATTTGATACATTAGATGACGTAGACCAACTGTTTGAAAGACACAATTTGTCAAACCTCACACAAGATGAAATAAATAATATGAATAGACCTCTATCAATTAAAGAAATTGAGTCAATAATTAATAACCTCCAAAACAAAAAGTACCAGGCTCAGTTTGATGAATTCTACCAAGTATTTAAAAGAGCAATTATACCAATTCTCTACAATCTCTTTCAGAGGACAGAAGGAGAGAGAGTACTCCCTAACTCATTCTGTGAGACCAGCATTACCCTAACACCAAACTGAACAAAGGCATTAAAAGAAACTACAGACTAATATTTCCATTGTAAACATAGATGCAAAACCGTTCAGAAAAATATTAGCAAATCAAATCCAATAATGTATAAAAATATTTACACATCATGACCAAGTAGAATTTATCCCAAGTATACAAGGCTGTCTCAATATTCATAAATCAATTAATGCAATTGATCACATTTGTATAGGCTAAAATAGAAAAATCATATATCAATAAATGTAAAAAAAGCATTTGAAAAATTCCAACAGCCATTCATGATAAAAACTCAGAAAATTAAGAACAGAGGGGAAGCTTTCTCAATTCGATAAAGAATAGCTATAAAAAAAAAAAAAAAACTACAGCTACATCACGTTTGATGGTGAGAACATCTCTTAGCCGATAAGATCTGGTATAAGGCATGGATGTCCCTTCTTACCATTTCTTTTCAACATCATACTGAAAGTACTAGCTAATGTAATAAGAAATAAAAGGTATACAAATTGGGAAAGAAGAAATAAAACCATCTTTGTTTGCGGATGTAATAATCATCTGGGCAGAAAATCC